>NW_019416486.1:3241895-3273061 GCF_000390285.2 Anoplophora glabripennis
TTTTGCTCTAATTAACTTTTATAAGTGCTCATTTTGGAGGTCTTTTTCAGTACTACAAAAAACTCCAGGAGCGTTATACACTTAAAATTAATCCTTTTTCCGTTATTTGACATTGAATACATCGATTCGAGTATGCCCCCAAAACAAATCTCCTTCCACTAACCATATTTCGCTTTGTATAGGACGTACAACACTTAAAAAACGATTTTCTTTGTTTATTTATAAGCTATATTTTTGTTCATTACACTTTTTTTAATAAAATGCTTAGTTTTTGAGTTATTCGCGAAAAATACTTTGAAAACGTGTTTTTTTTTTTCACTCAAAATTCCAAGTTTTCAATCGTGAATAACTAAAAAACTATCGATCTCTCGAAAAAATTCTTCCCATACTTTTTGCTCAAAATTCGATTCCCTATCGATTTCCAGCGTTATTTTTGTCGATCGGTTCAGTTTCAAAGAATTCGGAGGCGAAAAGCTTCAATGACTGTACTATGCAGGTGGTTCCACGAATTAAAGATTGTATTAGAGAAAAAGTTCTGTATAATAGATGTTTTTAAAGTTTTCTTTGAGGAGTTTGAAGGGATGGCCATGGAATTTGTCATCTCTGTTGAGTGACAACGAGCTGCGAACATCATCACAAAAGTGACCATGTGACAGCTTATATGTAAAAATTAGGTCACCTCTTGCCCTTCACTCAGGTGGAAGATTTAGTGCTACACATCGCTCCTGATAAGACTGATTTTTCGAAACAGTTACTTGGCCAGTAGCTTTTCCTTGGACATTTTCCAATAGTTTGATATCTTTAATTAAATATGGTGACCATATTATATTGGCATATTCTAATGTCAGCCTCTGAGTTGAACAGAAGGGAAACAGTCTGGGAGAGATTCTGGAAATACTAAGTACGACTTTAAATTAGCCTTAAATTAGCAACTTTGGAAATATGTGAAGACCATGAATGATTTGATGTTATCATAACGACCAAGTCTACTTGCACATCCAGAGATGAGAATTATTATTTCCTATGTGGAGTAATGTACACTTCGCGGTGTCAAGAGGTAGAGACCAGGTACTACAACAGTGTTTTATATCGCCAATATTACTTTGAATAAGGTCATGATGATCTAAGGAAGGGATTGCCATACATTTTAGTATCATCAACATAAAAAGAGTGATATCATCAAGATCGGATGAGTAGAGAAGGGACAACTGGGTCCATGCCCAAAACGGATCCTTGAAGCACACCCGAATAGACGTCACGAAGAGAAGAATAATCAGAACCGACCCGAACTAAAAAAACTTTGTTAGATAAATTGTTATCGATCCAAGTAAGTAGTTGACAACGAATTCCAGGATAATCTAGTTTTAAGATGAGTCTATAATTCGATACTGTAGCAAAGGCTTTCGTGAAGTCTAAATAGATTGCATCAGCTGGACATCCGTGATCTATGGAAAGTGATATCTCCAGTACATATTTGCTCCAATACATTTTTTTTTTAAATTAATACAAACAACTGTTTATGTCAAAAAAAAATAAAGGTTACAAGTTATGATAATTTTATTATAGTTAATGACAAAGGGAGTTGTTATCAAATACAAAATTGTAAACCATATAAAAAGGCTACAGTGGCGTAACTTTTTTAAAGTATTAAAAGTTAACATGTAATATACTATAATATATTAAAATACCGCCATTTAAAATAATTTTCATAATCTAAATGAGGAAACCAGATAAATTAACATGCCTGAAGTTTCCCATTTTTACTTTCACTAGTTGAAATTAAATTATTCCAAAGTGTTGGTTCTCTGGCTTCATTAACTTATAGCAAAAACATAGCAGGTGCCAGCTGTGTGTGTTTCATGCCTTAAGGGTTCACGATGCTGCTTTATTTAACACCTTTATCCAGCTTGAGTTAGAATAATTCCCAGTTTCGGAAGTGTAGCTATGTAGGCGATTTGCGTGGGAAGCTATAAGTAAATATAACAGGGAAGTTAATTCAACAAGATGCGAAGCATTTAATATATTAATTTAAAAAATTATTGTTTTCACGACAATTATACAACTATAAAATAAAGGAAAAAGACTGAATTGGAAAGAGCAGTAAGTTTTATTGGATTTTAATTATATATTTGAAGGTAAACTGTTCTACTACAGGCTTATACACAATTATTATTAGAATGTGCAGATAATACAACATGTTGAAAAAAAAACAGTAATGAAACAAAAAATTTCAATCTAACAGAAAATAATAAAATTAATGTTTAAAATATGATTTAAGACTAAAACTACATTATAAATTCTACACATAAAATGTAAAGAAAAACCAGTTTGTTCATGCTTTCTCCAGATGATATGTTTAAAATGAAGTAATGTCAAAAACCTTCGTTTACCCGGACACCAAACAAGTGATACATATTCAAGTTTGCTTCTAACAAAGGCATAGTAAAGGATTTTCAAAGTGTTTATGTTAATAAAATCGCGGCTACTTTGTAGCCAGTGTTCTAAGTGACTCACCGGCAATAGTTGCGATATATGTGGAAAAAGTTAGTTTCGCATTTAACGTAACACCAAGATCCCGGAATGTGATTGGTCTTTGTAAGTTTATAATTGAAAATTAGAGGGCATAATTGGTCTAAATTATCCTGGACGCGTCTACAATCTTCTAAGGTTTTGACAGTTGTGAATATTCAAATCATCAGCATAATGCACATAAGCTAATGGATCAGTTATGATATTTATAAATATTTAAAGCTATTGTGAACGATGTGCTGGCTTCTATAGTTAATCATTAATATTAGAAAACAAATGATGATGTCAAGAAGAACTGAATCATTTACCAATGTTTTCCAAAGGTAGAATACCAAAGTGGATATTTATGAGAAAAAAGAAGGGAGATTTCCGAAAATGAAAATCATTCACTTGAATAGAAGAAGTCATAATAAACAAATGTTGTAATATACGCCGATGATGTCAAACTGTCCACCTCTGTTACATCAATCGACAACTGTATTATACATGAAAAAGATATATCAAGAGTGAATGAGTTATGTCAAAATAGTGAAGTGCCACGGTACATATTAAAAATACATATAACGTACACAAGAAAAATTAAGCTACGCAACTTAACTCTGTTCTATTTAAATTTATCAAAACTTGTAATACAATGGAAGAGAAAGTTAATCAAAATTTATATGTTTGGGAGTTTGCTATTATGAATTTCTTCAAGGTATTCGCATTTTCCTTTTACCGCGCAACTTTTTCAATCGCGGCGATCGAAATCGCAACATCTGCAAAAACAATTCGAACTCCTGAATTTGTATTCATTAATGCAAAACTCAAGAGCTAATTGCTGCGCCCGGAACACCAACTAAAACACTCAGACTTCTTTAATTAAGGCCCAGACATTCTGAAAAGATTTAAAAGAAGTGCATTCACATTTGCGCGCCGGGAACTATAAGTGCATAAATGTAGTTCTAAGTCTTCCAGAAGTTTGCTTGGGAGGCCGCGGTAATTAAAAATAACTCTCTTTTCAAATGCGTTCTATTTTTGCACATACAAACGCCGAGAGTGAGGCAATTAATTCGTATACTAATTAGTAGAAGCCAAAATACTACTTTTAAATGTTTTTTATTAGTATTTGTTGGTTTAATTATTTTTCATACTTGCGCAGCATGTTTAAGTATAATTAAGTATAATTTATAGAAAGAAGCATGTGAAACATTTTAAACTCATCCAACTGTATGATAATAGTATATTCAAGTATAAGTGGATATAATAGTATATTAAACAACAAGGTTTGCTCGCTCGACTTGTGGACCTCGCCTTCGGCTCGGTCCACCAATATGTCTCGCTCGTGTGCAAAGAGTCGTTTTCAAACCTTGTTGTTTAATATACTATTTTATACGACTGCCTTGCAAAAGGGGGTTTTGCACACGGAAAACACGCTCTGAAAACGGTATTTTGCACACGGTTATGTCATCTTTGCACACGCGTCTCCAGATTGTGATTTTTGTTTGATGTTGTCACCCAAATTATGCAATGTTTCAAGTTGGCTGAGTTTCATAGCAACCGTCACGACTCCTTTATTTTGTTGATTAGATACTTCAAAAATTGTTGAATTCCCGAAGTTTGGGTGTGAAAATGTGTGATTCTGAAGAGATTTTACAGAAAGCAAGCGAAATATGTTCTGAACTGCTGCCCACAAAATCCAGAAGCAGGTATGAAGCTGAGTTAAGCCGATTTATGGACTGGCGACTAGCCAAAAATGTCCAAACTTTCTCAGAAAACGCAGTAATGGTGTATTTTGAAGAACTATCTAAGAAATATAAATCTTCGACGTTGTGGACGATTTTTCGATGCTCAAGTCAACGTTAAGTGCCAATCACAACATAGATCTTGGAAGCTATAAAAAGTTGCAAGCGCTAATCAAACGAAAATCCGAAAACTACGTCCCAACGAAGTCCCTTATCCTCACAGAAGATGATTTTTGCCGGTTTTTGACGAAAGCATCAGACGACAAATATTTACTTATCAAGGCGGTGGTGGCAGTTGGACTATCTGGGGCATCTGGAGGAATTATGTTATCTCAAAATAGAAGACACCAAAGATTTCGGCAGTGCTATGCTGATTAAACTGAAGAATACAAAAACAAAGGTACCAAGGAGTTTTACAATTACAGGAAACCTTTACACTATTTTAAAAAAGTACTGTGCTCTTCGTTCTCCTAATCTGAAGACAGGCAGGTTTTGTAAACTATCAAAACGGAAAATGTTCAAGCCAAAACGTTGGCATCGACAAAATTGGAAACATGGCTAGGGAAATTGCCAAATTTTTGATGCTAGATAATCCAGAAAGGTACACGGGACATTGTTTTCGGCGTTCATCGGCCACAATTTTAGTCAATTCTGGCTCAAATCTGCTTGCCCTCAAACGCCATGGAGGGTGTACAGTTGCCGAAGGCTACGCTGATGACTGTTTGAGAAATAAAATAGAAGTTTCGAAAAAGATAGAGTTTTCAGTGTCTTCTGCTGCCACAGAACCAGAACAACGATCGTCTACTGGAATACAACAAGAAAACAACGACCGCACGCTGAAAAACTGCACTAAAAACACGACACCAAAAATATTCTCTATTACCGAAAACAAGGTGCACAATAATACTGCTTTTCCCAGCGTAACCTTGAAGGAATGTTTAAATGTTACCATAAATATTAAATATAAGTTTCTTTTGTTAATGCGTTAGCAGTTTTAGTAATAAAAACGATTTAAATTAAAATATGATTTTTGTGGTCTCTGCAGTCGTATAAAAAAGTCTTTAAAACACGCGCGAAATAGAGCAAGTGTTTAAAAGACCAGTTATCCACGAATACTTTACGCTATTTTTTTTTATTGGTACACGTTGAAATCATAAATATTGTATTAATACTACAAAAAATGGAAATAAGAACTAATAATGTCAAATGGTTGAATTTGTGATGTTACATCAGTATACCTTTCGTTGTCATGAAAACGAGAAAACAAAAATTAATTTGTAACTGTAATATCACAAGATTAATTGCTGTCACCACAGTTATTACTAGTTGTTGTATATTGTTCTAAATGATTTCTAACATTGATTACTTAAATAGTAAAGCAGAATCGCGATTAATACCGTAAAAATCGGAAAACGCTTGTAGAAAAGAATACGACAAATTCATCAAATGGATGGAAGAGCAAAGGTAACAAATACAGATGAACGAGTTGTGCTTGCTTATCTTCAGAAAATGTCAGAGCAGTACAAAGCGTCGACTATGTGGGCTATCCATTTGAAATTGCAAAGTATGTTGAGGATAAACAAAGGGGTCGATTTAAAGTCATTTACGAAAGTGCATACATTCATGAAGGCAATTAGCAAGAATGACATAGCGAAGAAGGCATATGTATTCAAGGAATATGATTTGTGGAAGTTTTTCACGGATGCACCGGACATTACGTATTTATTTTTGAAGGTGGTATCCATTTGCGGTATTTTTGGCTCTTGTAGAAGATGTGAATTGTGCGATTTACGTTTACATGACATCAAGAAAGAAGGAAGCGTTTTGCTTATTCCTATCCGACCATCTAAGACAGTGAAAGCTCCATGTTTTACTGTTGTAGTGAAGGAATTAGTTATATTCGTTTGATGAAGCAGTATTTATCATTGCGTCCCCAAAATGTAAGTACAGACCGAGTTTTCTTACGGTATGATAAGGGGAAGTACACCAATCAAGCGATCGGTATTAATACATTTGGATCATGTCCCTTGCAAATTGCACGTTATCTTAAATTGGACGATCCTGAGAAATACACGCGTTTCGTCGTACGTCCGCTACCATTATGGCGAATAGTGGCATGACAATAGATCAAATCCCACGACAAGTAGGATGGAAATCGGAAGCTCTGGCGACTGATTACGTTGAAGAGAGTATTAGCAATAAGAAAAATGTTTCAAACATTATTGGGAGTGCCATTAATGGACGTGCAGCCACTGCAACCTCATCGACTTCCGAAAATGTTATTGAAAATGTATTAATTTCATCTGATTAAAAAAAAACGAAGTTTTAATATTTCAAACAATACCAACTGCACATTTCACATTCATTTAAATAATTAAGATGTTCAATATTTGAATAAAGCTTTTGAAACATTTGTTAGTAATATTTTATTTGACGTTACAAGGTACTTCTGTCAGATCAATCATTAAAAAGGTGACATTTAGACTTGACGTTTCTCGGATTCTTGATGTTGCCATGGTAACTTTAAAACACGCACGTTTTTGAGCGTGCTTTAAATAAGCAAAATAGGGTACCAATAAAAAAAATATTTTAAATCAAGACAAATAATAACCCGCAATGTAATAATGTAAATGGAATTTTACTTGAGCATTCCATGGCAACAGGTTACCATTTATCTTTATTTCGAATAAAAAGTAACATTTTTGTAATACAACTAGGCTTTGTTCGGAACATTAAAACAACTGTATGTTCCTTTGTTCATACATTAACCTAGTTTCACTGATTACTATTCTATTATTTATTTATTTAATTTATTTTGACCGGTTTTTGTCTCTGTGATGTACATTACTACTCTGGTTTTTTATTTATCATAAAAAAGGATTTTGTCCCGTTGGTCGAATTAAACCTAAATAAATAACGTGTTACATAAACAAAATATTTATTATTAAATTACTAAATTACTATTAAATTTTGATGTCAAATAATTCAACAATTCATTTAAAAGCTAATAGTTTCCCCTGGCATAGAAATACTGCCACAGAATTTCCAGCGAGCTATTTATTTGTTACTCGACATAAGCCTGGAGCGGCTGCGGATCCTAGGGCCTCGTGCGAGGGATTATCCCCGGAATCAAAAATGCAAATCTCCTATAACAAACCTTCATAATTAGGTTGTAAAAGAGGATTATCTCCATCTATGGCTTGTTACGCCTAATAGACAAGTCGAATTTAAATTGGTCGTAAAAATGTTTAGAGTAAGGACGAATCCATGAGGTATGCTTTGCACAAATAAGCTTTCGGTTGACTAATTAGATGTTACGCTGACAGTGTCGGACAAGGGCTGATTTATCAGATGTACATTTTCATCTAATTAGTAAAACTTCTTCTGTTCCCACTAAACAAAACTTTATAGTATTACATGTTTTGTGGCTGAATATCACACTGGTTACAATGGCTGTGCAAAGTTGATGAAATCTGTCACATGATTGTCCATAGTTTGCTGGTCTTGTCAAGAAATAATACAATTATCATCAGTTATACAAGGTGTCCCTTAGTTCGACTCTCAAACTTCTACAGGGTGTTTAAATTAACACAAATAAGTCACATAGTCTAAGGATCTACTCTGACTCTGCATGAATTTATAGAAGCTTGAAGATGACCTGTCAATGTTTTTCTTAAATATCCTCGACACATTTTTGGCTATTGATGATTCATCTTTACAGAGACTCCCAAACAAATGAGTTGCGTGAGACCCATATTTTCAAGGCTACTTTGATTATGTCGATTACTTTTTATCTTTTGAAAAATGAAAATTTAGATCATCTAATATAAAAGAGTCATGGTATAATAATTGACCAAATTGCTGTTCTTGAAAAGTATTGCTAAAATACATTATCTTCGAGGTAAATCATAATGTATATAACACATCAAGTAGGTAAAGCAGCGACGTCCATCTTGACATGTAAATAAACACATGATTTTAAACATTCAAAATGATTTTAGCACCTCCAACAAATTGAACAAATAATAAAAAAGAGAAAGAAATGATAAAGAGAAACAGAGTACATTTTTAATGACCCTCAAGGTATGGTTAATGGTTTTGCCAAGTTTTTCCAGTATGCCCATCCATATTTCTTCGTCTTCATTTAATGATAAATTTTGAACCTAGTTATAATAGTCGCACCTTAAATATTCCTGTTATTATAGATGACGATGTTTTAAAAACTCTAAAGAAATTTAAAAGCAAACACTAACATGACCTGATGGAATTCCATTTTTATTGCTAAGAAGTTATACACTACTTTGGACATCTCCCTCACAATTATTTTTAATAAGGCAATTCAATCAGCGACTTTTCCTTACATTTGCCAAGATACGTCCTATGTTCAAACAATTTCTCAAATTTCAATTTATCAGCATGGATTTATGGTAAATAAATACACCTGAACCAATCTTAATATAACTGACTTTATTGCCTATGCCTATACATTATATATTTGTGGATAGATCGATTAAGTTTAGACAGATCTGTCAAAATTCTTTGACTGTGGTTGGATCACGAGATTCCTCTTTGTAAGTTATCAAATTTTGGTATGTCAATACACTTTTCAAATTTTTTCAAGTCTTGCTTATCTACCAGACCATCGAAAGTTCACTGTCGTGATGTTACACCGGCTGATATTGTTTTCGCTTCGGGAGTATGTCAGGATTCAGTTCTTGACCCGCTATTACTCAATATGTTCATTAATGATTATAATATTCCACTAAACGGACAAAACAAAAACAAAACACAAACTTGTGTCGAATAAAATATGACTGTAATTATTCGCAAACTTTTTGAAGACTGGCGTGTTTTACGACAGTTGGAGTTTTGTTTTTCGGGTCCCGCTCGAAAACGGTCACATCAAAAGGTTTCGACGTGTTTTGAAACTCAAGTCAGTCTGTTTGTGTGGAAACAGTCGTGTTGTGTTTTCTATTTAAGTGATCCAACCCAATATCTATGTTGGCGTTTTCTTCTTCTCGAAAACAGTATTTTATTCATTAATGAATCATAGCTATTAAAAAATATGTATATATGTGTACGGTTGAGGTGTTTACTTGGCTAATATACAAACTAACTAACCAAGTAAATAGTTTGACCGTACATATATACACTTACTTTTTTCCAAGGACTTCAGTATAAACCAGCCATAACTAAGAATAAAAAAATCTTCTCTAAACATGTTGGTTGGTTATTGGAAAAATGTGTTCTGACTTCCTCGCGACAACCAATGGGAAAGGGCCTAATACAAAAACAAAACTCGAACAAAATGTAGCCCGCTTGATCGAAACAAGAGTTTTGGGTTTGTTTCAGTTTTGTTTTTGTTTTCAGGTTCTAGAAAACACAGACAAGACATAAACTGAACTGTCCGTTTAGTGGAAAACCGCCATAACTTATAAGCCGATATCTTCAAGCTGTTTACCTCTATTACACATGTTGATGACAGTATTGTACTTCAATAAGATCTGTCAAGAGTAGTTAGTGGTGGCAGAATAATAAACTAACACTGAACATATCAAAATGTTTTATTATGACATACAAAAATTAAATCTATTGTTTACGAGTATAATATAAGTAGCCATGTGCTGAATTTAAAAATTGTAATGTAATTTTTGTCACGAAATTAACTTTTACTCCACACATAAGCTACATGCTAATTAGTAAAGGTGTGATTATGAGAAATACTAAGCATTTTACCAAATGTCCAGTCTATTCCATAATGCGTTTGTCAAGTCAAAATTTCATCAATCATTTGGAACAAAACATATACCTGTATTGCTGGAGCCACACTTACGTTAACGTGTAACGTCCATTATCGCAACGATCATTGCGTTAAAAATTACGCGGCAAAATGACACTTGTGCTTAATGTCTACTCAACAAATAACGCGTTATTTGAAAAAATCATTTCATCATGGAGATTGAGGTTGCTCTACAGTTGTATTATATGAGCGTCAATTATTATTTTATGCTTTTTGTCTAGAATTCGTTTGAAACACTTCAAAACACTCCATTATTTTTTTTAGACTACTCCATTTTTATGCACCGTATTAAAACATGCTCGGAGCTCGAATGCGTTGCAATAGACAATGCTAGTGTAGCCACATAAATGCGATAAATGACGCGCAAATCGCTTTGATCATAAAGAATTTCAGTCACACTTTTTGATTTATTTAGCATGTGTTTGAAATATTAAGTTTTGTGTTTAAGACGTTGAATGTATTTTAGATAGAGCCCTTTTATGTAGTTTTTTTTTTTGTATGTCCTGCCCTACAATTGGATTTGTCTGTCAAGGCAGTGCACTTTTAAATAAAATAAATAAAATTTCTAAATAATCGAGACAAATCCTTCATGAAAGTAACATTTACGCTTGCTCCAGGAACAAACTTTCCCATTACCAACGGAAGATTGCCGCGTAACTGGGTTGCCTCATGTAGTCTCCAGAGATATATCATCTTCCTTTAGTCAATTATCTGGATCGGTACGATAGACAGGAGGCAATTGCACATCTTTTTACATGACCCGGCGGAGGCGGCAGACAAATCTCTTTATGATTGCGACAAAGACGTTCCTGTCAAATCCGGATGAACAGATAATAACGCTGATATGCTCCATCTGGTGCCTCCAATCAAACCTCCTGTCGAATCCTTCCTGCAACACATGTGTACGTTCCGTGTTTTATTTCCGATTCGCATTGCCGTTGCTCGTCACCCTTTGTACCTCAGGAGCGCAGCTAAACGAGCTTTTGGAGGGCGTCGTCGCGGAGGACGCCTTAATTGCGCCTTTCTGTCCCCATTATGTGCGCTGAGACAAGAAAGCTCCAAGACCTGCTGTCTAGGGCAAGTATGTTAGTCCAGCATTAGTTATAACTACGTTTTTACTCTCGTTATGTTATTATTTTATTTTTCTGTTTGTAATGGGTTTAGGTACTATATATCTCATACATTTTTCTTATTGTTTTATTTTTTTACTTTTATGAAGTAAAAGGAAAATATTTCTTTAGAAATATATTTTTAAAACAACCTTTTACTCAAAGCTCTAAACAAATTTAGAGCTGTGCCTGTGCAATAATAAATCAAAAGTTGCACGAAAAATTCAAACAAAAATTGCGAAATACATTAAAATATTTGATAACAAAAAAAAATAAACGGTCTAATAAATTTTTGCTTCTACTGGTTTAAAAATTAACTGAGGAAATAATGGAAATCCAACTCAATTATACATTTTTAATTAAATACATTGTGCAGACAACTACGATGCTACCTACGTCCAGCACTGAATTATACCCGCAACATCCGATAAAAGCATTGGTTCACACCTATTAACAAAGAGCTAACTACAAATCTGTAGGTACTATGAACGTAAAAAATATCGTACTAAACGAAATAAACTTTTCAAATAATGCTGTTGAAGGAAATAACTATTCTGCGGACTACATACACAGTACAGCATTAAATTATACTCGCAATATCTAGTAAACCGCTAAAATTATTCATCGGCAGAATTGTCAGACTTCCTACTTTTCATAAATATGCTGTGAGGTGAGATTGACGAACCCTGTTAATACAGATCCTTCGTAAATGATTATAAGCCTATATTACGCAACCAGCATTGTATAATTGGCCATTTTTTAAAAAGTGTTGTACGTCCTATACAAAGCGAAATATGGTTAGTGGAAGGGGACTTGTTTTGGGGGGAATACTCGAATCGATATATTCAACGTCAAATAACAGAAAAAGGATTAATTTTACGTGTATAACGCTCCTGGAGTTTTTTGTAGTACTCAAAAAGACCGTAGAATGGTAGCGCCGTAAACGCTCTACCATTTCCATTTCCAGAATTAAAATTAAACGTAGAGCCTTTACAATTAGTTTTGTTTTAGTGTTTTTCATACGATCCTGAAGTTAGACCGGTTTAGAATGCGTATTTTTTAACAATGTACGGTAAAAGTTGAAAATGTATTTTTCATTATTCAAAAAAAATTGCCTTATTTATATAATAACTCTGAAACTATGAAAGATACGTAAAAAATGATAGACAACAAAAATGTAGCTTTTTTTCAACAAATATTTTGCTTTTTTTTATTCCTATAGCATAAAAAATAAAGGAGATATCGCCGCTTGAAGTATCCATTTTAGTGAAAAAACGACCTGTCTCGAGCCCTTCGATCCTTTCCCTTTAAAAAACGAAGGACTTAAAAGGTTTTATATGCAAACGATCTTACAGCTCTTGAAATTATCTTTAAAATGCTTTTTTGTAGGATACTATAGCTTCAAAATTAACCGAGTTATGGTAAAAAAACCAATGACATTTTTTCGGAGCAAAATAGGCTTTCTCATTTTTATATATTATATATTATATTATACAAATAAAATAAGTAAAAAAATTTAGTGTGATTATTTATATGCAGCGTAGCAATTTTTTTATGATTGATTATATTTAAAAATCGATTATAATGAAAATAGTTTACATTAATATTGGTAAAAGGGTAGTTTATAAGAGTTGAAAATGGCAAAAGTAAAATATTCTTTCATAAACAATATAAGGGAATTTTTATTTTAAATTATTGCACAATTATAGCATTCAAAGATTTAAAATGTAATTTTTTAACATTTTTTAGCACAGGGGTGATTTGTAAGGCTTGAAATGTGTTATGAATTCTTTCATAAGTAATGACGAAATATTTATTTTAAATAATTGTACCGTTAAAGCATTCCAAGCTTTTAAAAAGTAATTTTTTGTCATTTTTGTCAATACAGGGGTGGTTTTTAGGGGTTGAAAGGGAAAATTCTTTTATTAGCTATAAGGTAACTTTTATTTTAAATAATTGCACGATTTAATCATTCCAAATCTTTAAAAAGTAATTTTTTATCATTACTTTTTGCATAGGGGTAGTTTTTAAGGGTTAAATAAAGGATCGAAAAGATCAAATATATCATAAAACATGTTCGAGAACATGGAACATTATTTAATATTTGTGCTTGAACCAGATTTTTATCAATAAAATGCTTCAAACTTAATTTTTTCAATTTTTTCACTTAGGGGTAGTTTTTACCCCTAAAAACAAAAAGCGTCAGTCGGGCTTATGTCACTTTTGAACTTGAGCCTAAAATGAGCCTTATTCTAAATTTTCATGCAAATCAATGCAGTTTCAAAGAATTCGGAGGTTACAGCTGATTTTCAGCTTCAATGACTGTACTATCTGCGCTATAAAAAACATCTAGTTGTAAAAAAGTGATAGGCAAAGATTTAGCTAACAATTCAATTTCCACAACAGTTGAAAAAAACACTTCTTAAAGTTTTAAATTAACGATGTTTCCTTTTTAAGAAGAAAAACTAACTAATTACTGATCCTGATGATTATATTACATTGTGAAATTTGTTTTTCTACATGCGTTTTTAGTGACTTCCAGATTTAGGAATGGAAACTTAATAAATTTGAGCTTAAATAATATTTAACTCACACTGAATAAAACATTGATCCAGGCTTTTAATAAAGAAATCTTAGTATTTCGAAAAATTTAATTAAAAAAGTCGCAGAAGTATATGTGGAGGATCCACTATTTATAAAACAATCAATCAAATCGTACTTCCCAAGAGTTTTTAAAAGGGTAACATAAAAAAATGACTAAATATTCTATTATAATTTTACAGAGCATATTTTTGAGTGTACCTTGAATTTCATCAAGCTACATCAAATATCTTTCAAGAAATCTAAAAGAAAAAATTTTAATACTGCATATTGAAAAAGAGGTTTAGATTTGTGTATATTAAAATTTTGAATGCAATTTCACTTGTTTTTTTATTATTGTGAATTAATTTAATAAAACAATTATAATACCACTTTTTATTAAATGAGTTCTTTTGTTTATGTTTTTCTTAATTTATTGTAACATTATATTTTTACTTATTACGGTAATATTAAGAAATATATAAAAAAATTATTTTAAACATTTTTCTTACGATATAATTTTTTATGAAGTTTTATTCTTATTTATATTTTTTCCCACGTACGCTACTGGTTTTCGAGCAGAATCCGTCTCGGTTCTAAAAGGAGTCTTCAGTTCTCTGTGATTGGAACTACACTACTTCAAATGAAACTAATGAACTATACGTGCTCAAGGAAGACTTCTATATTTTACTTTTTGTATTCTTAGAGAGGATAGAGAAAGGTACACTCGGAATCATTACTTAGAAGGAAATTGGAATCGTTGGTTTTTTCATTCCATTTAGAAGTTATTAATAAAATAGGGAGCCCGCCCGATGGCGTAATCCGTAGCTGGCCGAACCATTTCACATATAATTGTAAGAAATAAATAAAAATTTCCGCAAGGCGCGACTGCCTGCCTGCCATCTGGCAACCGACATTGAAGCGATAAGCCGGTCCCAAACCACAGAAGTAATTTTAAATATCAGTTGGCTATAAACGTCGCAATTTTTGTGGTCCTCTTAATAACCCGTATCTCTTTTTATATATTTTATGTATTACCATGCATTGGGAAAAAATTACTATATACCTTTAGATATACAGGGAGTAACGTAAACATTTGGACAAATTTTAACTCCGGATTTTATATTAACAATTAACAAAAAAAAAACTCTTTTTCGGAATTCATGAAAATAGGGACATGATTTGATGTTCTGGCATTTTATTTAAAATTCATTTTGGAACTAATTTTAATAAAAAAAAACACCAGACCATATCGCTGTTGGAAGAAGAAAATACAGATTGAATATATTCAGGATGACCAACCTTACTCTGAACTGATATGAAATCTGAATATTACCTTTAGAGAATTTGTAAAATAATGTTAAAATTTTATAAAATAAAGTAAAAACAATATTCTTCTATACCAGAAATGCTTGTAGGTCATTGTTAACAAAATTTTTCTGTATCATGGAAAAAAATCTATTTTAAAGATTTTTTCTTCTGTTCGCTCATTTGGTAAAATCGACCAGTTGCCAAATATTTGCAATTTTGTTCATTGTTTTTTATAAGGATAATACTACTTCTGATATTTTTTATGGAGGTCTTTTTTTCTGTAAAAGCATTAGAGAGTTATATAGGGTGTCCGGAAAGGTCATGTCAAAAATGAAGCGGTATACAGGGGAGCTCACAATAGTTTTTATACTTCATAAACAATTTTTTCCTATCGGACTTCGTTATGGTGTTATTCGCCTTCAAAGAAAGAAGTTTGAAACCAATTCCACTTATAACTAACATAAGTCGTTACCATGACCACAATGAAATTTGGGCAATTAAAGTAACTCATGGTAATGTTCATTTTCAAAATCCGAAATTATCCATTTAAATTTAGACATCTTGACAACGTTGCCAAATTTGGCATTTTTCTTTCATAGTTCGATTTCTCTCTCAATTTTCTAAAAAAAAGGTATACTATATATCAATCGATTTCTTGTACGGTTTTTGAGAAAATAGAATTTTATTAACAACACACATGTATTGTATCAAAAATGAAATATTAACATTTTTGCAAAAATCTTGGAAATTTGAAGGCGAATAACTCCACAACGAAGCCTGATAGGAAAATTTTTTTTATGAAGTGCTGCAACTATTTTGAGCTCCTCTGTACACCTCTTCATTTTTGACATGACCTTTCCGGACATTACAGAGTGTTTTATACAGTATAAAACATTAGGTATTATTTATTTAAAGTAAGTTCAAAAAATGATTATATTTTTAATCCCTAGAATTTTTAAAAGACATTTCTTCTCACTAATCAATTTATTTTTATAAAAATATGTAAAATTACTTTCGAATATTACATTATTTTTAGAATTACAACAATTTGAAGGAGATTAAAATCACAGAATTTAATTCACTTTTGGTAAAACTTGAAAATGTGCAATAACATTGTTTTCGCTCGTTTATGTAACTCTGAATGTCATTAAAAAATGTTAAAATAAATCTATTATTCTTGATCAAAATTAATAAATAAACCTGGAAATCCCTGGCGAAGGGTTGAAATGGAGTAAATAAACAAAAAGCAAATGTCCAAAGTTGCACAGCAATGACATGACAGGCATAAAATTACAAACATATATTTTTGTCAAGGTGATGGGTAATAATCATCCAGGGAAAGCCCACGATGCTCGTCCATCTTCTTGTGTAAATGTATGGTCTTTAGCCGTAAACACCAGAAATAGGCCTATGTGAAATAACCAAACACGAAAAAGAAAAGAATCATTTTACCTGTTGTTCTCTGTCTATGATTATTATCGATGTAAAAATTTGATTTGGTAGATTAGAATTAGAATGTTAAGTGACGCACCATGTATGTAGAAACAAATTGAAAAATAAAAGATATACATGTTAGTTTACTTCTGATAGAGCCCACAACGTATTTTATGTTATGTATAAAAGCTACAAAATCTTTGGTAAAAAAATAAAAAGCACAATATTCTGCGATAATTTGAGAAACATGAATGAGCATTACCTGCAAAGGGTGCACCAATAAGTTACAAAAATCGATTCTGTAGAGATTTGTGCAATAAACTGTAGCCAATACGTATTGGAACGTTAGCCAAAAACTTTTTATTTGATTTTATTTAGGCGAACTCGACGGGACTGAAGCCAATAACAGGATCAACTTTCAAGCAATGCATTCCTTTCGGTTAGACTGCAAAAAGGTATACTTTCAAACAAGGTTGGGCTGATTTAAATAATTTTATTGAAGTCAAATTTATGAATTCTTAGTTCTTTTTTTTCGATAGAAAATCACGATTTTTAAAATTTGAGATGAAATAGCCACTAATTCGTAAAATATTCCATTTAGCGAACTAATGTATAAAATGAAAAAAGGTAGGAATTATTACTATTATCCAGCATGTATAAGCAATCACTAAAATTATTTTAAAATAAATAAGTATCGTTTTTATCAAATTTATTTACAAATAATCAAGTTTAAAACGATATACATATTATTTGTATTAAGTCAAGATAATTCTGATTCCAAATATAAATCTAATTAACGAATTTCTGTAAATTTTTCACAATAATTACATATAAATAGAATTAGGAAACCACATAGCAATTTTTTGTATCTCTATTCAAATATCAAATACTTCGAAATAGTTTGAAATAATGGAAATACTTTGAAGCGCCTCTTAATACATCAAAAGCAGTACGATCCTTCAAAAGAAATAAAGACAACCTCCAAATAAAGCAATCAAGTACTTTATACTTCGAAACTTTCAAAGGAATAAAAATTGTTTTGAAAGTCAAATATCGATTGTCAAAGATCAAGTCAATGGCCAAAGTTCAAAGGTTCACAATAATAATTTCAGGATGCATCAGATTAAAATAGCTTCAGAAGTAATAAAACTTATTTTCAAAGTCAAAGGATGACAAAAGTTCAATGGTTCATAAGTGGATGTCAAAGGGAAAAGTTCAATAATAAGAGACCAACGATTAGAAGCCCATGACATGAGATTTAAGTTTAAAGTTCAACGGCTCGAAGTCACAAAGCTCAAATAAATAAACTCCTGCCAAAGGTCAATGATCGAGGGGACAAAGGTCGATGACAAGGGGATAGAAGATACATGACTCAATGTCTGGATGACAAAGGCTTTTCAAAGACTTTTGGGGTATTTCGAAGTATTTTTAAGTATTTAGAAATATTTGTATCATTTCCAAATATTTTTAAGTTGTCAGTATATTTCGTTATTTAATCATTTTTTGAGGTATTTTAAGGGGTTGCGTGATATTGCCAGATATTGCAACGAATTTGGAGGTGTCCAGATATTGCATCTTTTTTCGAAGTTTTTAGGTTTTCCATTTCAATATTTCAAAGTTTTCTAGATATTTTTGTGTATTTCAAAGTATTTTCAAATAGGTATTATAAAGTTTAAGAAGTATTTAAGATATTTTAAAGATTTCCAGATATTTAGATGTAATTAAAAGTTTCTCGAAAGACTTTATATTTTTTTATATATCTTTTCCGTACTTCGTAAGTTTTCATTGTACTTCTAATGCTATAAACAGAAGAAGTTTATTTATGACTTTTGAATTAAACATTTATAAACTGCGTTACTATTTTTATGACTGTGGAAAGTAATATGTTATTGTACATAATATTTAGCATCTATATTCAGCTTGCCGAAACAAGAAGTCACGTCCAACTCTATATTTCCTGGCCTATTGTCACTATTTTAGAAAAAGAATTGTTCAACTGCCTTAGTGTATTCAAATCACAAAAAATAACTAGGACATCGCGTCAGTTTTAAAATACAGTAATTCGATTAATGGACCAAATTAAGTTATATAAAAAAAATAGTGACTGATTGAAGTGAGAAAGTAAAGATACGCGTTTTAATGAGAAACGCTTTAATTTTTTAAACCATTATTTCTGTCTTTTCAGCCTTGGCTTTACTGATAGTCGAAGCTGTATACATGTCTCAATTGATTTTCAAATCTGTAGAATACGAAGTTTCTTTTTGTACTGAATAAAATTATCAATCAATTTGAATTATACGACTTCTAAAGTTTCATCCTCGATAATATCGACGATAATTTCGATAATATTATGAGTTAATCTATACAGCTGCGATTGGGAACGGGGATTAAGAAAAAAATCGTGTCGATAAAATTTTACGATACTGCCAAAAACACAAAACAGCTGACTTTAAATGCATCTGATCGGCCAATTACTGCATTATACATAACAATATCCATTACAGCTACTTCTATCCCTGCAGTTTAGCAAATTTATAGGAGCTGTAAGCCTATGACGGGAGTTTATAATCAGCCATGATCCCGTTATTATGCAGCCGCATCACAAACCGCAGTGCGCTCGGCGATAGTTAGGCCTCGTTTTAGTGCTCTGGCTATTTTAACGGAGGCCCAACTTTTACAAAGGCTTTTCATCATCAAATACAACGAATGGAACAAAACAAGCACACACAGTCTTTATACAAAACTAACATAGGAAATTTATTCATTCATATCTATTACACAATCTCTTGACTTTCGGCAATCGATAAAAATAAAAAAAATGTTTTATTTTTAATACTTTGACTATAATTTTTGGCTTACATCCCACTTAAATTAATTTCGTTTGGGCGTTATTGTACTTCAACGTTCAATTTTGAAGCTTCTAAAAAACAGGAGGCAAATTTCTATGCCACTATAAAGAATGTGCGTCTGGGTGCAAAAATAACTGTTCTCCACTTTTTATTATCATTCATCAATCATTATTAGCGTCTGTGCATTATTAAATATTCAAACCCTTAAAAGAAAGGAAAACAATAAAAGTTGCTGCATATAATTAAACAAAGACCGCATTGAATCACTGCTAGAGTTGCCTCGAGTAAAAACGTCTGGCCACGCTCCTTGTAATAGTTTACAGTAAGTGGAAATTACGTAAGTAAAACTGAAAATAATGAGATGCACTTCGTTCCCAATGCGGAGAAAACAAGATCGTCCACAGCAGTGTTAGTCCAGTCACTGAAGTATTTTGGCTACCAATTTTTTTTTATTAAAAATAACCTCACGATTCGATAGAGGGACGAATTCTAAGTAAAAATGAAGGTAATTAAATAGCAAAGAGATTGCTTTTTTTTATTTTTGTAAATGGTATAGAACCCGAGTTATGACTCCCAGAAGTTGAAGTCAATTTCGAAGATAGCTATAATCGAAACGTTCAACGTCCTGTAGCGGAACAATTAAAATATTTTTCGAGGAAAACTTATATAACACTTATTAAAGTTCTTGAAAAGACCTTTAAATTGAGTGGTGGTAGAAGTCGTTAGCATGAAAACTAATGAAGTTACAATCAAAATAAAATGATTGTCTTGATTATTGAGAAAAAAAATCGGTATTAAAATTAATGACTTGGGACGGAAAAAAAAAATTAAACATATTCCTTCTGCAATTTACTTTATTTATGTATTAACAGTAGATTCTGGGAATTTGAACGATTTTAGAATTTACTTTTGAATGAAATTTTTCAATTTTTTAAAAAATCGCCTTTTTCAAAATATTTCAAAAACTAACAAAGTTATAAAAAATGGTAGAATAAGAAATTGTAGGTTTTTTCTTACTGAACAATTTGCTTTTTTTATTTTTTTTGGGCCATATTTTTGGTTTTTGCCGTTTGGCGGTTCAAACCTAGGCTTTAGGCTTGCTTTTCTTGGCCCTTTTAGCTTACAAATATAAAAAACGAAGGACTCAAAAAAACAGCAAATCACAGAACTTAAAGTGCTTTAATTCCCTACAAAATGGTTTTTTGAGTAAATTTATAACTTTAAAATTACAAAAGTTATGGTAAAAAATTAATCGCATTTTTTCTTTAAAATTTTCGGTGCGGGTACCATCACATGTGTATATTTTGGAGCACTTGTGAACTGATTTGAGTAAGTCTTTTAATAATATACATACACACAGGTATTCATTTATAATGTATATAAAGTTTGTATATGAAATTTGTTATATTTGATATTAATTTAATAAAAAAATATTAAGAATAAATTCAATAAAATTAAAAATAAATTAATTATATCATCATACTCACATATAATTTTTAGGACATTTTTCTATAAGGGGTAGGGTTTATGAGGGTTTTTTGGGTGGTCGAAAAGTTGCAATATATCATAGATCATTTGAAAACCAATAAAAAGTTTATAATTCAACATATGCATTCCATTAAAACATCTCAAGCTTTCAATAATATTTTATTTTATTATAAGGGATGGTTTTTAAGGGTTGCAACTTTGCAATGAGTCGTAAGCCTTCTATTGAATAACAAAAGAAATGCAATACATTGTGAATGCACCAAAAGAATATTTTAAACTGTTAAAATCTATTTTTTTTTCTATTTTTTTGGCCATGGAAGGTTAGTTTTTAAGGATTGTTAAGGGTTAAAAAGTAATTAAATTTCATAAATTTTATTAAAAAACATGAAAGAAACTATCCAACATATCTGAACATGAATTGAATCTTTAAAATACGTAAATCTGCGATTTTCGCATTTTTTTCGTACAAGGGTAGTTTTCACCCCTAAATAGAAAAAAGCACACATCTAGACAATATAACTTTCAAGGTCAGATGAGCTTGTATGCAAATTTTCAGAAAAATCCATGCTATCCGAAAAAATTGGGAGCTTCTACTTTATTTTCGCCTTCAGTGACTGGACTATGTAATAAAATAGGTTTTTTCAGCTGTAACATAATTTCGAGATAACAAAGAAATTAATCTTTGGTAGACAATTGAAAAAAATAAGCCCAAGCACGAGATTGAAATTCTTAAGAAAATAATAAACAATTATAAATTAAATCATTTCCAATTTGTGCTAGATAAATTCAAATAAAACTGTTATTTTCTGAAATTAATAATGGCATACTATCCACTTGCAACAGAAAATAAATAACCAGCGAAATAAAACGGATTTTTCCTGGAAATGAAATAAAATAAAGCAATTGTTTTTTATAAGTTGACCTCCTTTTAATGCCTTCCATCTCTCTAATTCGCAAACTCCTCTAAAAAATACATCTTCTTATCTGACACTGTGACTGTTTTTGTTTGCGTCTTTTTCGTACAAACACGCCATAGTCCCCCATTGTATAGATATTTTTTACGTCAGCGTCACTGCGAGGAAAAACAATTGCTTTCAGTCCGCATGAATAGATTAACCCCTGCAGACCTCCATTCATTAAGATGGATGAGCAAGAACCGAAATAAATGAATTGGACAATGGCCAGACCTCTTGCAGTTCACTTCGGGGAAAATCTATAAAGATGTATCTCTAAATGCGGTTCTCGTTTTACGGGGTGTTTTTACAACGGAAAGGGTACTTTATTGCAGACGCCATATTTTAAGCACAGCCAGAAATAAATGATGTATCTAATATTCGACGAAGTTGCCCGGCGTATATATTTTACTTAACAATAAATACGCTGAAACAGTGCAAAATTATTTTTATGTAGCTAAAGGATATCCACTGATAAATTTATAATACCTTTTTCATTTAGAATTGAACGTAGTTCAATAATTTCTAGTTAAGAAGTTCAAAATTGTAAAATACAAAAAGTTACAAAGACATATTTTTACATTGATAGGACGTGATCCCAACACTGTTTGCATATTCGTATTTGCCACCACAAAAAATGATAAACTACAAATTTTCAAAACAATCGGTCCATACATACATAAAATATAACGAAAAATTGAAAATATTTTTTCAAGTTTACACCCTGTAGAAAGAAAAGGAGCAACAATTGACTAAGGCATGTTCGGCTCAATGGCTATAATATGTTGACGTTAACAATCTGCCATTAAGCTGTGTACCATTATTAATGACTCACCTGTATAACACAAAATTACAAAATGCCAAATATGATACGGGTCTGTATTTATATGAATGATCTAATACGAACACATAAAAATAATAATATTAGCTTTCAGTGGTAGATTAACAGCAGTTATAATAGAAAAATACAACCAATTCTGGTATACGTACTCATAGCAAGTTTATGACTGACTGATTTCTTCATTTTTTCCGTTTAGCGGAGTTGAATTTAATTTACTTGGGTAAATTTTACACGCCAAAACGAAAAGTAATCAAAAATAAAAATAAGCTAATAATAAAATTATTTTTTTACTAATAATTAATGTAATAAAAAACAATTAACTATTTAAACTAGCTATCCTAAGCCGTTATAACATTTTATTTAAACTTAAGGAGAAAACAGGAACAAAACATTGTAACGGAACAATAACCTTTCTAATAAGTGCTATCAGGTAGGAGGCGCTACTGATCTCCCTCGCCCCTCGCCCCTGAACGACGCCCATGCAAATATTCACTGATTTTTTCAGATAAGTGTACTGATTCTGTGTAATTAAATTTCCAAATTGCTTGGGCGTACGCCGCCGCTGTGTTGCCACAGACTGATTAATTATATCCCTAGCTAGGTGGTTATTGATGATGGGATTTTCTAGGTCATACTGATTTGTGTCTGTTGTTGACAGATAACATAGTACNTAAAAATAAATTAACATTCAAATAAGATTTATTACAAAACTATGAACTTATTATTAGTTACTTTTCACAATATATATGCTAGGCAATATCCAAAACTAGGATTAGTTCATGTTAAACGATATTTATTTAGTCCAAATAAATCCTTTTTTCAGTGTAATAAAAAACAATTAACTATTTAAACTAGCTATCCTAAGCTGTTATAACATTTCATTTGAACTTAAGGAGAAAACAGGAACAAAACATTGTAACGGAACAATAACCTTTCTAATAAGTGCTATCAGGTAGGAGACGCTACTGATCTCCCTCGCCCCTCGCCCCTGAACGACGCCCATGCAAATATTCACTGATTTTTTCAGATAAGTGTACTGATTCTGTGTAATTAAATTCCCAAATTGCTTGGGCGTACGCCGCCGCTGTGTTGCCACAGACTGATTAATTATATCCCTAGCTAGGTGGTTATTGATGATGGGATTTTCTAGGTCATACTGATTTGTGTCTGTTGTTGACAGATAACATAGTACGGTATCGGACCTACGACGGCTCGTCCGTATACACGCAACGCATTACCATCCAGATTGTGTATTTTATTACACATTTAGGCCATTTAATCTTATCAGATTACTCCTATTTTTCCCTACCGATAAAGGGCCGGCTTTAGGGCCAACCTTTTCACGGTACACTAGTTCGGCTTACAAACTATTAATGCGGAATTTGGGGCGAAAATTTGGGAATATATTCAACACCTAAACAAACAGAATTTGCTTTAGGCAAAATTTGTTTTGTTTTGTCCATTCTACAAATATTCTTCTGATTTTTGAACAATTCAAAGCACAAGGGGATATGCTTTAAATTTATTCAAACCATTTGTAAATGTTGTGTATGACAAACCTGTTGCAAATTTAAAAATTTATAATAACTCGAAAATGACCTATTGCTTTTCGAATACTTTTTCCTTACAAATAACAATAGAAAGTGAATGCGCTTATTCAATTTCAACATGCTCATTCATGTCAAAATTTGTTCATGAAGGTAGGTACCTCTTAGTCCAGTCCATCCAATCTATGGAAATTTGATGGAAGTATAGTTTTTCCGATATCAATTGAAGAACCAACAAATTGATAGTATATATCAGGTTCGGTCGCTGACGCAGCAACTCGGTATTGAAATGTTTGAAAAACTTGTTCCCATATTTATTTAGCCATACCCATATACAGATCTAGTCGAACTAAACGTGGATGCGATAGAAATGTATACTCTCAGTTGTAGAATGCGAGCGCGGGCAAAGAAAAACGATTACAGTTGTATTGAGCTACTGGGCAATAAATTACCGCAGATGACAAGTGGTTGATAAATTGCCCGGCAGTGCAGTGCAGCAATGCGGAATTTGGTGTGTTTCAGGTAATTTTAATTTATTATAGGCACCTTCTATCAATCATTCATATTACAATTGCGAAAGAGAGAAATAAAAGGGATATTTTGTTTACAAATATTATCACAACATGGCATTTTGGAGACCTTTTGAAAAGGAACAAAACGAAATTTACCACCAATATAATAAAATTATTTGAGGGCATAAATAATTAAAATATGTTGTTGACCAAATGAACATATAATAGAAATTTTCTACACATTATATACAAATTATTATAATTTTTTACTTGTAGCAGGAAATTTTTTTAGGGGCGCCCATGAAACTCATTAAATTTTATTACCAGACGTTTTTTACATGTTTCACTGACTTCGGAAAGACTATACCTCTGTCATCGGTTACTTATTTAGGACTAATTATGTTATTTATGAAAATTTAATGTTAATGAAAAAAATGTACTTTGTTTTTTGTTTAATTAGACTCTTTCTCACATGCGAATTCTCCCACTGACAAATTATACATTTAGTTGAATTTAGCTTTCATCACCTACTTTTAACTTAATTATTTTAAAAATTCTTTTTTATATATTTAACAAAACAAAACGTTCTGGCCTTAACAACTAGCTATAAAAATAAATAAATTTTTACAAATATAAAGTCATCACTTACTCATTATTACAAGCTTCTAGTACATTTAGTTCCGATTTTCTTTGAGCCCCCCGGTATTTTGATTCACCTTTTACTTATTTACGCCGTTCTGTAGGTTCTTTTATATCCGGTGTTGTGTATGTGAAGATCAAATTTTCTTCTATGTGTATTGTTAACTGCCTACTTTTCTCTTACACTTCAATTTGACAGTTTAGCTTTTGATAATGACAGAGTTGACAGAGATAATGTTGGTGCAATGATTATTTTCAAGTAAAATTTGTTTGTTTATTATTCTCTTTATATTTGGCTTTTTCCTTTATAACATTACTTTACTTTGATTTTTATATTTTAGAAAATGTTTTGAGTGTATATTCAAATGTTTTCTTTTGTTACAGATCGATGTTTGTCCTGGCTTAATTCATTGTCAGACTGACTGTGGAAATTGGCAGTTCTTAAATAGATTTATGCTAAACAAATCACTATCAAGTTTTTTTTATGACAAATTGAAGGTTAATGTTAAATTTGTCTTAAAATCTAAAAATAGTTCCTTATTCCACACTTCTCAAGTTTTCTTTTGATTTCAACTCTCCTTACTACATTCATTTTTACTGCACATTTACAACTATTTTTCTTAAAATTTGTTTTTTCTATATTTTTTAGTTTTATTGCAGAACACCAATCTAATATTTAATGAAATGATATACTAATAAGCGAAATTCATTTTTTTGATATGAAAATTATGGTTATTATATGTTGTGTTGAGAAATATTGGAAATTCTGGTAACGAAAGCCCAGGGATGTGATTTATGTTCAAAATCCTCATTAAAATTAAATTCAATCTGCTATGTCTATGGTTTTTGTGTGTTGTTATTAGCTTCTAAATAAATAAGTGTGTCCAAACGTTTTACTTTGTATACAAAATAAGTAACTTTTTGTGTTTTTGAGGCTCTCTGTCAAACTTGTTATTATTATTTCTATCTAAATTTCTAAAATAAACTTTTCTATTACTGTGTCTTGTATCTGCATGTATTACTTTAGGTTATTAAATGCATGTGCATAAAAATTTTTTTATTAGTGATGACTTCAACCGTTTTATGTAATTTTGGTTTAAGCCTTCTCAATTTTCTATTATTATAAGTGCATTCCTTGAAAATGGTGATAGACGGCACGAAAATCAGTTATTTTTATTAAGCAACTGATGGTCTGAATGCTTCCGTTTTCGAAAAAATCAATTAAACAAATTAATCATAAATTTAAGCCGACCCTGTGCATCTTGTGCACGTGCGTTGTGTGTTGCAGTATTACTCGCGAATTAGCCGAGAAGTGGGTGTATCTAATAGTAGCGTGTGTAATCCTCACATTGTACACGAATTCGGTTCCAGCAACATAAGCCAGGAAGTATAGAGTTGGACGCGAGTTTTTGTTTCGGCAAGCTGAATTTATCACTATAGATGCTAAATATTATGTACAATAACATATTAGTTTCCACAGTCATAAAAATGGGGGGAAGATTGTTTACCTGGTTAATTGTATAATTTTTACGTAAATTCACTATTTTCGCTTATAACTTTTTTCCGTTCATTTCCACGAGTAAACAGTAAAGTACTTTTTTTTCGTCTTTAAAGACCAACAAAACTAGCCCTCGAGCGTCAAAAAAATATTGATTAGATCAAAAATTATAAACAGAAGAAATTTATTTATGACTTTTGAATAATTAAACATTTATGAATTGCGTTATTATTACCAGAACGTTTTGGCATCATTTCCTCTCATTAAGGAATGAGAATCACTGTCTAATAACTTACAAGTTAACTAATTATTAGTTTGGACGATCCCGAGCATCTTCCATAATCACACTGATTTTTTTCATGGTAGATTTTATAATAATACATTGAAATCTATAATTTTTTTTTAATTTCACCCCACCCTTCCGCCGCGCCACGGCTCGCCAAAAAATCAAGCGACCCACCGACTTTTGACAATATTTCTTATGCACTTAACATACTTCCACAAATAAAATATTTTTATCTGGGTAAGTACTCGGGTTGCCGGTTATGACAGAATTTTTTTTTGCCGGTACCAACCTAATTTGTTTAACAATAGGCCGTCAACTTTGACAGTCTGTAACTCCGTTGTTTTTCAACGAATCTTGACGATTTTTTTTTAACTTAAAGCTCTTTTCATAAGCTTTCCGAATATGTAATAATATATAACTATATCACGCTCGTGCGTCGTATATTTCATTTTGCAACTAAGGCTAAAAAATAAAAAAAATTCCAGGTTGCAAATTTGAAATGAAAAAAAAATGATAGATTTCAATGTATTATTATGAAATCTACCATGAAAAGAATCAGTGCGATTGTGAAAGATGCTCGGAATCGTTCAGACTAATAATTATTTAATTTTTTTATAACTTGTAAACTATTAAACTTACCGATTCCAGATTTCGTGTGAGTTATTAGACAGTGATAAGGAATGAGAGGATGCGATGCCAAAACGTTCTGGTAATAATAACGCAGTTTATAAATGTATAATTCAAAAGTCAAAAATAAATTTCTTCTGTTTATAACTTTTGATCTAATCAATATTTTTTAACGCTCGACGGCTAGTTTTGTAGGTCTTTTGAAGACGAAAAAAATAGTACTTTACCATTTTCTCGTGCAAATGGACGGAAAAAAGTTATAAGCGAAAAACTTGAATTTACGCAAAGATTATACAATTAACCAGCCTGTAAACAATCTTCCTCCCATTTTTATGACTGTGGAAACTAATATGTTATTGTACACAATATTGAACATCTATAGTGATAAATTCAGCTTGTCGAAACAAAAAGTCGCGAAATGGTCATTTCCCAGCTCTTTTTCCTGGCCTAAACGGTTTTCAGTGAATGCGCGGTGTGGTGTTTTTGGTAACTTGGCCGTCGTTTGGAAGCATGTTTATTAGCACATGGAAATAACGTTGATCAATTTTTGTAGAGCATATTGGTAAGTAATTCGTTTATTCGATTAATTTTTGTGTTAGGTACTTTTAAACGAGACTTGAATAAAATTTAGCATTTTCTAACGCAAAATTTAAATCGTCAAAACCGGTACAGCTGGCTGCCTACATGTGATTTTTTTTCAATTTAAAATGTAATGTTTTAGACCATCAGTTGCATAATAAAAGTTGGTTTTCCCTTTTCAAGGAACGTACTTACTTCAGAAACACCCTGTATATTATAGTGAACCAATATATGTAAAAAAATACAGATTTTGCTAAAAAAAAAGATCGCTTTTTTGGCCATATCTTTTTAAATTTATGTTCAGTGATGCGTCCAGCAATCAGTACTCGATTACTTCTTGCCCGACTCTGTTTCTCGGCCCATCGACCTCGCCCGTTAAATACTTAATGAGCGTAATTCAGACCGACGTCAAGGACAATAAGTTGCACCAGTCAGCGTGTAAACGCAGTAAGGGCGACTGGTCACGTGACTTGTAATCAGAGAATGGCCACTAATTAGGACGCGTCCGGCTGCTCCTGCCAAGATTACGGCTTAACTACACACTTTCGCGCACGGTCCTTTGTGATTAATGATTCCGGCCCGGTCCGGAGTTCGGGATGTATTCGACATATCCGTTTTTAATAATGCCCGAGCGGCAGGTACGATGGATAGGCGATGAGGCTGATCGGTTCGGAAATCGTTACCTACCGGCTAAATAAAATATCTCCCCGGTAGACCTTTCCCGTCTAATGGGGGTTTAATTTAAATGAATTTCATCTCATTTATTAAAAAGTGCTATTCTGTTTAAAATATAGGGTTTCATTGTGGATGAGACAAGGATTAATGAGATATTGCTTAGGTCAAAGTCACACATGCATTCCAACAAGTCTTGTTTTTTATTGCACATGTTTTTTATTACTTTTCTTGTATTTTATTATTCGGAATATTGCAAATTGCAGTGCTAATATTTAAAGTTCGATGGTTTTTCAGGTTATTATGCGTTGGTCTGTGTACCTGGTCACCGCTAACCCCAGAATTATATTTCACTTCTTTAACCTTAGCTAGAAAAGTTTAAAATGATCTTGTTGTTCTCGAGCTAGGCTCCGTGAGGACGCACTCGCTATTAGAACCTCTAGGCCCGCCCTGATATTCATGTCGTCTCTTATTGGATCTAAGGCCGCTAAACATATACAGGTATTGAATTTTGGAAACTGTGAGAGTTGCACTGACCAAATTTGGATAGGAGAAAGCTAATACAATGCAAAACATCGCCTTAATGTTAAAAATGTTGCCACCGCCGTTCTTGGTGGTGAAAATTCGAAATATTTGGATTTATTCAAATTTCATGGCTGAAAACATACATAGGTATTGTATTTTTGAAACCGAGAGAGTTACACGAAACTAAATTTGTACAGGACATAGCTAATACGATGCGAAACATCGCCTTAATGTTAAAAATGTTGTCACCGCCGTTCTTGATGGTGAAAATTCGAAATATTTGAAATTATTCAAAAATTGACAGCCTAAAAACTTGTCGATATAAATTATTTCAAAAGTATCTAACAAGTGCAAAATTTACCTTATCTCGATTGCCTCCAACAACTGATAAGATGCTCTCAAACATCATGGGTTAAGAGCAAGGAGCGGAGAAAATGCAAAATGCATTTTGTTGCATTTTTTCCAATAATAGAACATTTATTGCATTTTATTGCCAAATAAAGACCCTGTCCGGCCCTTTTCGATTGCTTGTTTATTGCACGGCACAAATTATTACATAACAATGGGGCCGACTCAGGTATAGATTCATAGAATTACCCAGGATAAACCCACACTATAGGGTATTCTCAGTAAAAGCAATTAATATTGCAAACAGAATCCGATAGTTCAAAGAGGTGGCAATTTTTAATGTACATATTTGATATCGTCTACTTGAAACGTTCTTGTGTGTCTTGTTTTGTAAAGTGGATTGTGTCTGTGTCTGTCTGGCCAGTGTTTGTTAAAATGCCGAAAACTAACTTCCATATGTCGTTGTTTTGTACAGCTTGTTCGAAAATTGTAAGTATAAACCATATTTTCACATTTATTTTTTTTTCCAGTCTATAGTGAATAAAGAAAGATATATGTTTTTTGGTATAATAGGAAATTTTGGCTTTTATAAATTACGTATTCAAGCATTTTTTAAAATTCGATTTTTTAACGAATGTAAACCCAAATTAATTATTGCTTTTTTGGATTTTACAGATTCATGCAGATAAAAAATTTATTGTGGATCAGCATGTCAAATCAGTAAAACACCAGCTCAACGTGCGAAAATTGCAACGAGGTGAACCCTTCCAGCAAACAATACAACATTGTCTTGAAGAAAAACCAAAAAACAGCGAACAAGCCCAGTTCAATGAGGACTTATGTAAGGCATTCATTGGAGCCAATATACCACTTAAAAAACTGAGCAACCCCAATTTAAGATCACTTTTGACAAAATATTGTAAATTTAACATACCGGACGAGTCAACTGTACGTAAAGGTAGTGTTGATGTCATTTACAAACAAACTGTAAATGACATTAAGAAAAAAGTGGGTGAAAATTATTTTTATCTTGTAGTTGATGAAACAACTGACTCATGTGGGAGATATATTGCATACGCATTGATTGGAGTCTTAAGGGAAACCAATGATTATGGTAGATCCTATTTAATTGCATCCAAACAATTGGAAAAAACCAACAATTTAAGTGTAACCAGATTTGTTCAAGAAACATTAACCAACTTTTTTTTGCCCAACAGTGTTCCGTCAGAAAAATTTATACTCCTTTTATCGGATGCTGCACCCTATATGGTTAAGTCAGCACAAAATTTAAAAATATTTTATTCTAACCTATTTC
>NW_019416486.1:3273549-3284130 GCF_000390285.2 Anoplophora glabripennis
AATTAATCATATTTATCTTGTAAAATTTCGAATTCTTTTAATTATTTTTGTACTTTTAATTAAAAAATTACAATTACAAAAAAATTTTTCAATTTTGTAAATAAGAATTTTTCAAAATTAAAAAATTACCTCGATGTATTTTTACTTGAAAATGCTAGTGTTGAGGATATCACTGCTGCATCTGAATGCATTGTAACTATAATGTATATTTAAAAAATTGACAGACTAAAAACTTGTCGATATAAATTATTTAAAAAATATTCAACAAGTGCAAAGTTTACCTTATCTCGATTGCCTTCAACAACTGATGCTCTCAAACATCATGGGTTCAGAGTATATTTTCAGATGCAACAGTGGAATGGTTGTACTTTAAATCCCCTTGATTGGGGTTGGAAAAATTCCATAAATGGGCTAGTTCCCATTTTTATTAATAAATCTCCTGCACCTGAAAATTCTTGAAAAAGTTATTAAAGAATGTATGGGAATAATTTGTGAGAATGCTTATGAGCCTGACTTTTCTGAAGAGGACATTGATGAAATTGATGACGACTAGGGTTTGCAATCCCGCAGTCTTTTTTTTCCAGCTGGAAATTTGCGGTAAATTCGCCTTTACAGCGGGATCCCGCTGTAATTCCCGCGAAAGATTTAAAAATATATTTATATATGAAAATAATAATGCTATTATTGTGCAATGTTGTATTTAATCAAACGAAATATTCTTGGTATTTAAAAATCAAATAGCACTATCTATGTACAGGGTGGGCCATTAGTGTGAGAAAGTAAAATAACTCCCTTGTTACTCATAATACAGAAAAAAAAATTATATAAAAGTTGTACAGAATCAAGAAGCCTAAATTTTGGAAACTCAAGTTTGAAATTTCTAAAAATGATCGAATTATAAAAAATGCGCTGTATAAAATATCGATATTAGCTAATACAGGAGTCTTTGCTTAACATTTGTCTATAACTCTGTCAAATATTTTTGCTCCAAGTGTCATGTTTTTTCCAAAATTCAAAGAATTTTCTACATAACTTGGCAACCCTGCACTAAAATGTTAAACTGTTTATTTTACCATATACAAAATTTTCTTAGAAATCCATATGTTTAAAAATATAAAGGGTGTTTCTTTAAAAAAATGTAATATTTGGAGTGTCCCGTTTTTACTAATCACCCTGTATGTTTCAAAATAATTTTGTCCTTTAGGTTTTTTGATTCTGTACAACTTTTATATAAACTTTTTTTCTGTATTATGAATAACAAAGGAGTTATTTTACTTTCCCAAACTATGTTTATTAACTATTACCTAATAATCAACAAAAATCTACACATCAATAATATATTACTTTTGTTATTTTTAAATAGATATTATCATGTCTCTAGTTACTTAACGTACTTCTTGCTGTTAAATTACTAAATTCATAAACATCTAGGTTAAGTTAGTAATTCAATCGTAGTAACAATTTCTAAAAAAATATTTGCTACATCGATAATATAGTATAATAAAACTAATATACAAGAAGACAAAACTATNTATCTTGACGTAATTATATTTTATCGCTACAAAAATGGTACCCTTTAACATTTAACGTATGCCTCGATATGTCCTTCAGCGGCTGGGTTAGGTTTTTCATCCAGCAGCCGTATCAGTAGGTGGCACGTCCACTTCATAGGTCAGATATTGTTATCTCTATGAACCATTAAAGGTCAACTTAGACATTAAACTTGGGAGTTCTACGTCAATGTAAATATTTCCGATATTGGAAATTTATTAGGTAATTAATAACCGTGGGATTAGGTGGAAAATTACTCCTGCATTTTATAAATACCAGAGCGCTGCGAGGTATTCATTGACATTTGCCTAAGAATTCGCTTTATGTTCAATTTAAATATCCATAGATAATTTTTAATATGTATAATATCGCTTCTTTCAAACTTTAAGACTATGTATAACCTTATTTTTACTTATTTGCGTTTAGATTCCGTGGCGGCTTTGACTTCCATACCAGGCAGGGCGAAAAAATTTATGGACAAAGTATTGAAAAAAAATCAAATATAATTGGGTAGTTTAATTTTAAGTACTATTGAATGTACTCCACATTATTTTTTATTGTGTAAGTCCATTCTTCTGCTTTTGTCCGAAATAAACTTTTCAATTAGTTGTTCATAATTTGCAAGTGCTCTCCAATTTAAAAAAAAATACACAAGAAACAATATGTAAGTAACAAAATTTTACACCAGTTTTTTGAGTTTTACTCGGAAACTATTCATTTTTTTCACTATAGTTGTCAACAGAAAAGTTGTAGCAAATTGAATTTCCAATCGAAATGAGACCTTTTGAAAACTCAAAAAACTGAAAATACCACCTCTTTACTTCGTTCTCAAAAACGCACCCCTTTAAAAGGTAGCACTTCGCGGTTTTATCATTTTTTAGGGTCAATTGAACATATCAAACAATAAAATTTCTGTTATGTTGTAGTTTCTATCTAAAGTACATAGTCAATAGACTAAAAATAAATTAAGGAACAATTTTTCTTCCAATTTTTCTTTAATTATGTGACTAATAAAATTATATTTATTTCTGTTGTGAATTTATGTTCCAAAATCCTCTATGCAGCAAACACTGCCGATGATAAATTCAACTGTATAATCTAGCAAATTAATTACTGCATTTAGTTAATGTAGTTATAAAATTTCAGTCCATTTACCTTTTACGGACAACAACGAACCTACAAATCCGCAATTTGATTTTTGCTTTATCGTAATTTACGTTTTACAGTACACAACACCTGAAAAACATCGGGATTCCATTAATTCGTCCCTGAAATATCGACAGGGCCACTTGAAAATAAATAAGGATTAAAGTAACAATATATAACCAAAGCCATAATTTAATCCGAATTAATAGTCGAATTGCGATTCGGACTGACGTTTAAAATATGAAATTTTGCACGCCACTGGTTACGGACCGCATTCGATTGGCGTTCCCATAAATCACCATGGAACGCCACATAAATCTGTCGGGACATAAACCACGGTATGGGGAGCATATCGAAGTCCACTTCATGAACCGCCGCGACATCTAAGCGACACCCCCATAAACAATTCCACTATTTGAGGTAAAGCCGCTCGATTGAATCATCAATCCGATTCGGATTTATTCACGGTGTCTGGTTTGTTGGACAAAGTTATTAGTTACCAGAGAGTTTGGAGTCTACAGGTGAGACGCATGCAATCTGGCCGGGCGCAACTGCAAATTTAAAGTGTCGGGTCACATTTTTCGTATAGTTCATATTTACATCACACGTTCTTGCACGAATACAAAAATATATCATTCGTACCTGTTTCAATGCATACAAATACGACGTACCCTGAAGTATCTCTACATCCCTACTAGTACTTCAACTAATTTATAAAATTCATTTGTTCAACGATTGCATTTCGTGGTTTTTAGTGATAAAATCAAATTTCAATCACTGCAATCTGCAACTAATAAATTTATTGCCGTTTTCTTTACTTAAATTATAATCATTTTATTTCACTAGTGACCAAAAAATGTAATTGGAGTGATTGAAATTTGAGTTGATCACTAAAAATCAACCAAAGAAACTGCTATTGTTTAAAAAAGTATAAAATACTACTGCTTATGGAATGTATTTGATAAAATGATATGCTACTCGCGGAAGACAGTCACCATCCTTCTCTTTCTATATCTGTCAATTTTAAGGCAGATCGGTATGTAGCTTTTGATGATAAATTTGTGGGACATTATAATTTTCATAAGGCGAATTTTCCCAATCTATATGAAGAAATTATCAATGCCGATTGAAGTATTCTTCAACAGTTTAATGACGTTGATGAAGCTTGTGCTGCGTTTTACAATCAATTATATAAAATTCTTGATCAGCACGTACCTAGGATAACTTCTACGCGTAAAAGGCGATATCCAATTTGGTTTAATACTAATATAATTGTTAACATTAGATTAAAAGAGAGGGCTGGACGCAAATATAAGAAATCTGGTGATCCTAATGATTTAGATTTGTTCAAACAACTTAGAGCTGATATTAATGCAGCTTCAATAAAATATGCCCAAGACTTGGAAAATGCTCTGATATCTGACCCTAACAAATTTTGGTTTTTTGTAAATAATAAAAGAGGTACTTCTGACATCTCGGAGGACATGGAATATAATGGAGCCTGTATACAAGGCCAATCTAATATTGTTAATGCTTTTGCAGATTTTTTTGTAAAGTCATTTTCTAATAATAAATTGACAGCCTGTGAAAGTGAAAAGTTATTAGAACCAACAGTACTGGATTCAGTATGTGACCAACAAGTAATACAAGCACTAAAACAATTGAAACCTAAATTTAATTTTTTTTAAATCCTACCCACCTGGTAGGTGTCAATATGCTTCTTATCGTGGTCACAAGTCTGTCGAATACATTAGTCCTTCTGGTGTCCCTCAGGGGTCCATATTGGGTCCTCTCTTCTTTAATATTTTTGTCAATGACATTATGGATGACTTGGATGTCCTCTGTCTGATGCATGCGGATGACTTGAAGATCTTTTCTAGTATTGCGTGTACTGAAGATTGCCTAAAATTACAGTCAAATTTATCGAAAATATATGAGTGGTCCACTAATAACAATTTAAACTTGAATATACAGAAATGTTGTGTCATGACATTCACCATAAAAACCGCGAAAACATTATACAATTATAATATAAATGAGCAAATTTTAAACAGGAAAACAACATTTGGAGACTTGGGTGTAACCTTCGATTCTAATCTAAATGAAAACAGTGTAAAATTGTTGTATATTGCGTTTGTTCGTTCCAAATTGGAGTATGCGTGTCTTATTTGGAATCCCCATTACAATGTACATATTAACAATATAGAACTTGTACAACGCAAATTCTTAACATTTTTGTCATTTAAATTGGATAATGTTTATCCATGTGTTGGTTTTCCTCATGATGATCTCCTTAAAAGATTTTCTCTAACATCATTGAAGGATCGAAGAGATAAATTTTTACTTTCTTTTCTTCATAAGCTATGTCAGGGTGTTATAGACAGCTGTGATTTGATTAATTATTTATATTTTCATGTTCCTAGTGCAACATCCAGGCATGATCAGTGTTTTTATTTATCAACTCCTCGTACAAATATTCTCAAATACTCTCCTATATACAAAATGTGCAGTTACTATAATAACCATCAAGAGTCTTTGGACCTATTTGCAAACGTGTCAACTAATAATAATTGAGTGAACATGCGTTATGTTCATGGTGATTTAGGTTAAGTACGTTAGTATACATATTTTTTTTTTGTATTATGTTATTTAGTTATTAAATGTATTGTATTTTTCTGTTTTTACCCATCCTGTAAATGGAATTTTTAGTTGGGTGGTGTATAAAATAAAAAAAAATGACAAATGAGCAATATTCTAACTTCGATCTAACTAAAGAAAATATAATGTCTTTAACACGTTCAAGTTAGAAAAGGATTTACAGTTGCTATGAATCCTAAAACATCAATACTTCTGCTCATCTGCTGATTAAAAGACAACTTGGTATCAAATGTAATACCTATATCTTTAACAATTTCGTGTTTTGTCAACTGAACTTCATTCAGTGTATATGTGAACAGCATAGGGTTTTTCTTTTTTTAAACGTAACAATATTACACTTCGATGTATTTAATATCAGGTTATTAATATTACACCACTGAGTTAATTTATCAAGTTCACTTGATTTCATGGACAGTACTAAAAAAAAAAAAAAAAAAATTGGATCCGTACCTCAAAAAAAAATTTTGTGTAGAGATCTTGAAATTAGAGACTTAAAGCTTCAAAAGCCTGTTTTTATTATCACCATACGACCATTTTTCACTGAAATACAGAATTTCGAAAATCACTAAAAAAAAAACATGAACATTTTTTGTTCCTTTAATATTTTCCAGTCCTCTATATTAAACAGCAGGGGTCCAAAATTTGACCCATGTGGCACACCCGAAGTTGAAACATAACAATTTGATGTAAAACGACACATATTGCAATCTGCCATACAAATAATTTTCGAAAAACTTTATTAACGGTAAACTGAAGCCAAATAATTCTAGTTTTTTCAGTAAAATTTCATGTTGTATGCCTTTGAGAAGTCCGTGTATATCACATCAATTTGGCAGTGTGTATCCAATATCTGAGATGTAAATTGAGTCACTGTAATTAAATTAGATGCCGTTGATCTGTGATTTATATATTCGTTAGACATAGAATCTAATATGTGGAAATATACTATTATACACAGCCGTCTTCAAGATCTTTGCAAAGTTTGGTGGGTATATTTGTTATAGGTTTATAATTGCATATATCAGACGTGTCACCATTTTTCAATACCGGACATACTCTTGGAAGATTCCAACGATCTGAAAAAGTTCTTGTATAGAAGGCTAAATTAAGTATTATTAACAGTTTTGCCAATCTTTTTAAATTCAATAAATAATTGCGAATGAAATAATTTCGTAAAACAACTTAGAATAAGTAAAAAACGTATCTTCATTAGTAAAAAGTTCAAATCTGGTGCGTCTATAAGAAATTTGATTTCTTCTCTTGAAAAAAACCGAAGAATACCTCTGACAGTACTTATTCAACTTGCTTCTGTTTTATAGAAACAGTCAATGTGTGATACTTGCTAATGTCTTTATTTTCGTAGACGTTCAACGCAGATTTGAACAAAACTTTTACTCCCTTTTTACTAATGTGTAACGCCTACAACTAACAGTGATATTATGAGCCAGACTGATCTGTCTTTGAAACTACATTTTTAACTTTTTTTAATAACAACTAAAATCCCAAATGATTTTTATAAATAAATCTAATAATATTATTTTTCTTAGGAAAAATATGTCTTTGAAAACGAATAAGTCTTTGAAAATATTAAATTATTATATTAGTTTTATGCGAAAAGGGTTAACTGTTTTAATTTTTATTAAAAGGTAATTTTGCTGCATGTGCGTTTATAAAAAAAAGTTGAACATTAGGAAGATAATAATTTTACCATGGGTAAGTATGGTAACGTATATTATTGTAATCTTTGAATCAACTAAAAATAATAGCAATAATAACAATTGTATACTTTGATAATTTTTTTTAGATTCGTTCATCTCATAATATAAATAACTAACAAAAATTTTTTGAAATAATAATTTACTAAAAAAATGTATTTTAATTTTATGCTATAGCTATTTGATAATACGCAACTTAATATAAAAAGTGCGAGTTATCCATTAGAAAATAGAGAAATACAAAGAAAAAAATACAATTTAATATTAATCAATAAGTACAAAATTTTTTATTATTATAATTATTTAATTTATTTAAAAAAAAAGTTCGATTAAATTATTTTAAACGTTTCATCAATTTTTTATTCATTTGCAGGCTGTTTTTGTGGCACGCATATTTATTTTTTTATTTTGACATTTTTGGGGCGTAGGACTACTCGTACGCTGCATGACATTTGTCGGACAAGCTGACCACAGTTTGTTTCACAAATTACGTAAGTAGTTTACGAAAAATGGAACTTGCATGTATAAGTATACATAATGACGCCATTTTCACATTTTGGGGATGGTGGATAAATGGGAACGCGCCATGATTTTTGTCGGATAAATATTTTCATAATTGTTTCGTTATAAAAACTGACTATTTCGATAAAAAAGAAAATTGCATGTACCGCATTATAGCACAGCGTCAGAATGACAATTCCCGGAATCGCTCATTCGAAAACGCGACGATACCGAAAATTTTCGAAGAGGAAAAGTTTGTGGGACTCCTTATAAAGAAGGCACTGGCAAAGTTTGACACTACTTGCATGTCTCACTAAAACGCAAGAGCGTTGTACTGGGGATTATACATTTTGTGTTGACGGTTTTCAAGTTTAAGTTTTTTACCAAAATTTTCTCAATTATTAATCTTTTCTCAGAACAAAAAGAAGTTCTAGCTAAATTAAAATGATTATTGAACATACAATGAAAATGAATGCAAAATTATCGGGGAAAAAACAATTTTGTGAAGTTAAAACAAATCAACCACCCGGCCAAGCGTTCCAGAAACGTATGCCGAACCTCTGGCAAAAAAACCTCGGTCTTTGAGGTTAAAACAACACGATTGGACAATCAATCGAATGTGAATTTATTCACGGTGTCACTCTAGCCGAAGGGCGTTGTTCGTTACTTTGAGCTTCATTAATGCCGGCGTGGGGCGGCCTGTGACAGGGACACCTGTTTAGCCCGAAAGGGGGCGCTAACGACAAGCCATTCTAGGGGCACTAATGGGCTCGCCTAAAGGAAGCGATAGCGTTATCTGTCAGGACCAGCCGCCTCTTTAGAAAAGGTCCAGGAGTCGGTTTCGTTCTCCTGGGGCCGTCGCGCAACACCCTATTTACATTTCGGCTGCACCTTTATCCTCTCCTTCGCAAATATATCGGCTATTTTTCTGTCTGGCTGCTCGCGGAGATTTAATAGATCGGGGCACAATGGGCACCTGCAGGTCATTACAGTCGTATTGTGAATCAAACTCTATATGTGATATATTTTTTACGTTACTTCAATATTTTTTTTTCTATTTCTTTAAAGAATATTAACATATTGATATACAAATATAAACATAACATTATGGTAAAATATGTTTTAGTAAATGTACAGTCTGTCCCCGATAAGGATACCGCACTCTTGTAAACTTTTTTATCGTTGATTTTTCGAGAAAAAGTTTTGTTTATCTTGGACAGCCATGCGCAGTAATCATTTATGTAATAAAACATATAAGGCGTCCATAACTTTTCAAAATGTGAAATTTTTTCTAATCAACGTGCCCTTTGTTTTCATTAAAACTGTATAAGTTGTTCGAGAACTGAAGACATGCTTAAATACGGGGTTTAGAAAAAAGAATAATCACGTTTTTCAAATAGGAATGCGCAATTTTTAACAATAACGAGCAGACAGAAATTGTAACAAATAAGTTAAATTTTACTTTAAATTTACTTAATCACTACATATTATAAAACAAAGTCCTCCGCCGCGTCTGTCTGTCTGTCTGTATGTCTGTCTGTCTGTATGTCTGTCTGTCTGTCTATTCGCGATAAACTCAAAAACTACTGCACCGATTTTCATGCTGTTTTTACCAATGGATAGAGTGGTTCTCGAGGTAGGTTTTAATATATAATTTGTTAAGTTTTTGTATACATTAACGATATTTGTTGGAGGTGTCGAAAAAAAATAAGCCGTCTGGGAACTTTCAACGAAAACGCTGCCTATACCCTTTGAGATATAACAAAATAATGTATGGTGGAATTGTATATCTTATATAGGTCTACAGAAAAGTCCGAGATGGCATATGTCTACCTCTTAAGGATAACATACTATATCCATTTTAATACTTTAAAAAATGGGCAGTTATAAAGCGGTAATTGGAAAGCTATTTACACAAATACGGTATTAATCCTTATCATTTTAAATACGTTATTCATTTCATGAAGATTAGTTTTTCCCTTTACACCATGCAAATTAAATGAATACCTTACGAGATATAGCAAAATCAAAATAATGCGCAACGAAATTAATTTCGTGTCGCCGTGATTCGACCGGACCGCGCGGTCGCCCCGTGACCCCGCGCCTCGCGTCTGAGCCGGGGGGTCCGAAAGTTTATGTATTGTATCAATGTATGGTGGAATTGTGTATCTTATATATGCCTACAGAAAAGTCCGCGATGGCATACGTCTACCTATATTAATTTTAATGCTTTAAAAAATTGGCAATTATAAAGCGGTAATGTAAAAGCTATTTACACAAATACGGTATTAATCCTTATCATTTTAAATAAGTTAGAGGCTTTAAGCATTTCATGCACATTATTTTACTCTTTTACACCATATAATTTAAATTAATATCTTAGGAGTAATTGCAAAAAAATTACGGACTAGAGAGTAAAATTCAAGCGCCTCGCTTCGCTTGATGCAATCGCCGACCCTCCCCCCGCACCGTGTTGCGTTTAGCTAATAAGCCGAACGATAACGCACGCGCGATCCTTTAATAAACTGACTTCGAGCGAATGGAGGTGACGACTGTCGACTGTGTTTTCTTTCTGGGTGTTGTTGGAAAGTAATAATTGCGTTCGATATTTTAAGGTCACATTTTTGTTTTGTATTTGTTGTCTTTAGGTAGTCAGAACATACATAGATACTAACAAACATACTTTTATTTCATTGAGTTTTAATAGTTTGTTTGTTTTTTTTCTTTATTGTGAATCATTTAAAACTTCATAGTCGCATTTTTGTTTCGTGTTTGTTTTCTTTAGGTAGTTAGATACCTAACTACTTACTTATTAATTAAAATTGATAGTCCTGAACATAGGTACTTTAATTTAATTCGTTTTGTTTTCACATTGTTGGTAGTTACCTATATTGTTTTAAATTTAAAGGTTTTGCATTTTTAGTTTTGAGTTCGTTTGTTGTCTTTAGGTATATAGATATATCGTGAATTATTTTAAAATTAATATTAGGGTCGCATTAGATGAAAGATG
>NW_019416486.1:3284829-3425424 GCF_000390285.2 Anoplophora glabripennis
CAGTCCGGTCTGCCGAGGATGTGAATCGGCGGATGAAACTTCTCTGCATATCCTGGGCGAGTGCCCGGGATTTGCACGTAGCAGAATGGCGCTCCTTGGGAGACCCTATTTGGAACCCAAGGAACTGAGAGAAGTGTCAGCAAGGAAGCTTTTGGACTTTGTAAAAAGGACAAATCTACTTGCTGAATAGGACTGGTAGTGGGACGCACAATAGGCCTAATTAGGCCGCAGTGCTATGGGACTTTTCAAGGACCAACCACTAGATGAAGACGAAGATGAAGAAGAAACACCCTGTATATTTTCCCCTATATTCGAGTTGATACTACAGGACGAAGGCATAAAATACAAATAAGTTTTAAACATTATTATTTTGGTCATCGTTACTAAGGATAACGACCGCTGAAACGAATTTCGCGAACGCGAAATACTCACTTCACATACGGTTGCACAAAAATAGGTTTTTAACAACGTTCGACATTAACTAGTCAGAGAGTATAAATCAAAACGAGGCAAAAAGGACATTACGATAATTCACTCCAACAAAATTGGACAATCAGGGGCAATTGAACATGCAGCGGCAGATCACAAATCACGCGTCACGTGCACTTGTCCCGGTCGGGGTCCACCGTTCGGAAATTATTATAAATATAATTGATTAAACTGCATAATTAATAGCGCCGCCGCGCCGTAGCGCGCCAATTTAAAATTCGCTCTCCGGCGCACTAATTGATATTTAGTAATTAATTACACAATGTCATTTGTTCTGTGAGGCCGGATCGGGACTTTTACAAAAGCCTTTCTGTTTTGCCGTGTTCGCCGTTCCGATTCGCCGAGTCGGATATTTTATTATCAAATTTTCGACTTTTAGGTACAATGTGCCGCGCTGTTCGCCGTTTACATGTCGTAATTGCTGTTATTGTTTTCGCTAATGAATTGTTTCAATGCGAGACCCATTGCCGCTAATTTTTCTCCCGTTCGGAAAAATCAATTCATACGTAACGCTGGAAATTTCCGATACAAAATTGACGGTGATAAAATCTGAGTTCTGAATAAATAAAGCAGTATAATACAAACCTCAGAGTGTTGAAATTGTCAGAGAACATTTGAATCGAGACGAGATGCCTCATAGAAATACAAAAATGTAGATGATAGAAACAAGTCAATAGTTACTTGTCCAATATTTGTAGTCTTATAGTTTTGCAGGTTGGTTTTTAGTTACTAAAATCAAATTACCAATCCCTTAGACCAGGGCGGATCTATTTTGAGGTGGATGTGAGAGGGGCAAGCAAATTTTTTCTTTATTACCTTCAGTACAACTCACATAAAAAATGTAGATTCCTAGATCTGGGCGAAGCCCGGAACATTTTCAAAATTGAATGTTTAAAAAATTTAAAAAATACCTATTTTATCTGAATTTTTTACTAATATCTTGGAACCTATGCATTTTGGAAGAATATTGAAGAGGAAAAAAAGTTTTAGAGTTGAATTTTGCACAATATACTGTAAGTTAGAAATGTTTAAATTTATTACCGATGTTGCAAAATGGCAATAATTGATGAAAAAAAGGCAGAATAATCAAGTTCTTTGGATATTTTTTTTCAAATATTTTAATTGCTCCGAGGGCATTCTAATTTTGGTAAAAAAAATTATAAGTATAATAAAACAACACATCAAATTTCATTAAAATCGGTTCTATAGTTTTCGCAAAATAATTTTTTGAAAAATATTTTTCGAATTTTCAAACACCACAGTCTCAAATAAAGCATCTAGATACTTTAAAATATTTTACGTAAAAAGGACCGTTCAACCTTTCAAATAGTTTTTGAAAAATTGAAATCGGTTGATTAAGACGACCACAGTAAATTTTTAAAGTTAACACTTTTTTTTATTTTTAAACAATTAGATTACCTTTATAAATTTTGTTTAGTTTTTTTCAGAAATTATAATTTTAAAGGACTATTTTTCTTAATTTTATCTGTATTTAACAAAAAAAAATTTTTTTTGATTTGTTTGAATAAAAATTATTTAAATAATTGTAATAATTATAACAAAATACATTCATATTCAGAGTGTTGAAATATATACGTAAAAATTCTCATTGAAAAAATGCAGTAGCATAGGGTAAACTATACAGTATAAATAATAAACTTTGTTTATAACAAAATATGTGCAAATTAGACAGTTGGTATTACGATATTCGAATTCCTTGGCTCGCGAGACATCGGATTAAAAAAAATATCGATATTGGTCCATTAGAAGCCGAGATAATGCAATTTTTTTCGTACCTTCGCATTTTGAACCTCCGAATTCAGTCTCGGAGCGAAAACCCCCTCCCCCACTTTTCGTGTTTTGAGTCACTTTTCGCGCGTGCGAGCGACAGCTTTTCCGCTGATTTATCTATGTTGCCGATAACTTATGGATATGAAAATTTTTTCCAGCTTAGAACTCGGAAAAACGAAGCCACTGGATCAAAGATTATTGCTAAATTGTTTATAAATTAACGGTAAATGCCGATAAACTTTGACCGCTTATATCTCGAGAACCAATAAACGGAATTTAACTTTTTTTTTAAAAAGAAGCGTCTTTCCGAGTACTTTAAAATTATAATTTTTGAAAAAAACTAAATTGCAAATTGATAAATGTAATCTAATTGTTTAAAAATAAAAAAAAGGGTGTTAACTTTAAAAATTTACTGTGGCCGTCCTAATCAACCGATTTCAATTTTTCAAAAACCATTTGAAAGGTTGAGCGGTCTTTTCTATGTGAAAAAATTTTCAAGTATCTAGATGCTTTATTTGAGGCTGTGCAACATTTTGAAAATTCGAAAATTTTTTTTCAAAAATTTTGCAAAAAATTATTATGCGAAAACTATAGATAGAACCTATTTTAATGAAATTTGGTGTGTTGTTTTATTATACTCTAAACTTTTAAAAAATATATCCAAAAAAATTGATTATTTTGCCTTTTTTCAAGTATTGCTATTTTGTAACATCGGTAATAAATTTAAACATTTTTAACTTAGAGAATATTATGCAAAATTCAGTTCTAAAACATTTTTTCCTTTTCAATATTCTTCCAAAGTCCATAGGTTCCAAGATATAAGTAAAAAACTCAGAGAAAATTTTTTAAACATTTTTGCAATTTTGAAAATGTTCCGGAGCTTCCCAGATCTACTCTTTTATTAAGTGAGTTATATCGACGGTATTCCAGTAAAAATGAGCTTGCCCCCTCTTACATCCAAGAAGTTGGATATTTCGTCAGATCCGCCCTGGTCTAACTAGCGACTATATTCTTCTAGTGGCTCTTGAAATAATGGGTTTAGGAATAAGTAATATCCGTTTTCTTCACATTTAAATATTCATATAAAAATTAAACTCATTGTCAAATTGACACATGTCAAAGAGCTCTATTGCTCTGTTATAGATTGTGTTTTTGGTTGCTTAGTTAGTTCAATTTTTATGAATTTTCATTCATTTGAAATGGAATGACCAATTAACAAAATTATATACGATAGATGAACGAACAGCCCTTCGATGGTTTTCGTGTTTTAAAGAAGGTAATGTCACCCTTGAATTTGATGAAGAACAACTCAATCGACTCCTTCGCGAAAATCCAAGACAATCAACTAGGGAATTGGCTCAGGAGATGGGATGTGATCACAAAACAGTAGTAAACGACCTGCATTCGATGCGAAAAGTTCAAAGACTCGGCGCTTGGATCCCACATATTTTGAAAGAAAACAAAAATCAATATTCCGCAATTACCGGTGATTTGCTCTGTCTTCATTGATCAATGTGTGGTCATAAGGAACGTTTTCTCTGCATCCCATTGTCACTGGTGATGAGAAATGATGTCTGTACGTGAACCTGAAATGGCGGAAGGAATTGTTAAGCCCCAAAAACCAAGCAACTCCGCGAATAAGACAAGAAAGACAATGTTATGCGTCTGGGGAGATTGGAAAGGGATTCTTTATTACGACTCTTACCAAACGCTGCTATTCAACAAAAAAGACCTGATCGACGTTCTTTTGCAACATAACAATGCGCAACCATATATCCACCACAACAGCCATTTGGAAGTTGAAATGGCAAGTTCTGTCCCACCCGCCTTACCCGATCTCGCGCCTTCTGATTTTCATCTCTTCCGCTCATCTCATCCGCTCTTTGTCAAACTCTTTACGCCGTGTTTCTTTTAACAATGACAATGAGTTAAGAGCTTAGTTAGATGAGTTTTTCAAGTTAAAAGCGGAGGATGTCTATAGAAGAGGCATCAAGAAACTTGTTGAACTTTGGGAGAAGGTTATAATAAATAACGATGGAGAATGCATCCCTAATTAGCCTATTGATAATTGTAAAAAATAAAAAATATCTTAAATTTGAAAACAAACACTTATTTCCCAACCCAATAAAATAAATTAAATTAAATAGGAGAACAACACTAACGTTAACTATTTATTAGTATTTATATTAAAATAAAAAAGTTTCATTGTGAAATTGGTTTCCACTACCAACACTAACACAAGGGAGCTCATTTGCTTTTTAAGATATTTTTTAATATTTAATATTGTAACCATAGAACAAGCAATAGAAGAAGTAGATATAATTCACTACTTTTCTTCGTTTCTAAATGACCGATCGAATAGATCGACCTCTTGTTTTATTCGTATTTTGATTCTCTACAAATTGCTTCTTTATAGAATTCAGATTGCTTCGTTAACTTATGTGTTATAAGCAAAAAACTAAAAAATGCGTTTTTTGCATAAAAATGTTTATAAAAAATGAATTAATGGTATTGGAGTAGGAAACAGATAAGCATATACAACAGGCTATCTTTTATAGGATGGCAAAGTCCGTTTGCTGCCAGTATTTTTGACACGAACAAAACCTCTATTGGTTAACCTAAAAGTGTATTTCTTTCACTTTCAATTATTATGATAATTGTGCTACAGTATAGAATATTGTATTTTAGTGAAAAAGCAAAAAATATAATATATATTTCGTTACACATATAGTACCTACATACATATAAAACCTATCCACTGCCGCAATTGATTATTAATTGCTTGCCAGTAGCATGACCCATTCACAGTTTAAAAAGTGACCATCTGCAGCTAGTTTTTACTTTTATTTTTTGTTGGGAAAATTAGTGAACTAGGTTTTTTTGGGTAATAATAATTTACACCCAATATTGTAAGCACTGTGTTTGTTCTACCATGTTAATTATTTTTTTAAATCATCATGAATTACAAACTGTAACTTAAAACTTATATTACTGAAAAATTTATGAAACTTACAATGATTGTCTGATACTGAACGATTGGATATAAAATATACCATTTTTCCCATTGCACTATTTCAGTTAATATCGGTAAAACCGTGAACCTCGGTCTTCCACAAATGCTAGCAAAAAATTAAATGTGTCGCTCTCTCACCACAAAGCAACTTTTTTGTGGACTATTGAGAAAGCGTAAAAGTTTATGTTGTGTGTAAAAGAAGTCGTAGAAAATATAAATTCTATTATCCGGAGACATGTTGCGTTCGACGTATTAATCTGAAAGTATTTTTTGTAAGAAAAATCAATCTAAGACCTTCAGTGATTCGCACACCCACACCATTTCGAACAACAAACTCCAAAATATGGAACATCGTACAAAAAACACGCAGGAAAATTAATGAAAATAATATACTTTTTCTTAAAATACTAATTTTACACATGCATTACAAGTAAATAAAGTCCAACTAGTACGAAAAAATAGTTATTTTCCATTCTTACAAAGTATCGCTTTTGTACTTAGGAATGGACAGTTGTTGGGTAAACACAAATGACGAAAATGGCATTCGAGGATGCAAAAGACTTTGTAGCTGTGTATCAAACAATGCTTTTCCGAAAACTTCTTCGAAATATTGTTAAAATTATTGTAAAAAGGAATAATATAATAAAACAAATTAAAGAGATATTTTAAGTTGTTGATATAGGTATAAAAAATTTTCTCATTTTTATTTTGATGCGAGTGTAGAACGCGATAGAAACTATTCAACTAGAAGCTGCCTTTAGAGTTACTTCCACCAAAACCTAAAAAAAATCTACTTCAAGCAATATTGAAGGGCAAACAAACTCGCTTTTAAATAATGACAATTCAGCTGTTTCTCCTTTCGTAAAATGCTAATCACGCTAAAATAGCATCCGTTGTGCTTACGATATAATTAAGTAACACACTTGTGAATTGCAATAAGTTCTCTGATATTCAGATGAATTCAATTTCAGGATAAACGTCAATCTGATACAATTCCGGCTAATTTAATAACGACCGGACCTTCATTTAAATATTTTGCCCGCGTTTATACTAGGCCATACATATTTAAACTCTCAGGTGGCGGCATGAGAATTCTGGCGGCTATATGGTGGACACCTGTCACGGCGACGCTGAAACGGGATGTCAGCTTTATAATTGAATCGTCGACGACCGATAGAGTAGCCGCCAGAGATCGAAGCAGATTCGATTTAGCCGTTTGCGCATCGACATTCAAATTGCACGAGCCCTTTGGGACTTGAATAAACCTCACTCCAACGCCATAGGACGCACATACCCAACTCATTGTCGATTAGTAGCGGTGCGTGGATCACAAACGGCTGGATGTAAATTTTCAAGAGGGATTTTGCTTTCAAAGGAAACATTTATGGTGATAAATTAGGAGAGCATTCGATTATTATTTTTAGGGAATGCCGGGTCGTCCCGCCCGTTCAGTCTGTGGGCGGAAATTAGTTGGCAATTGTCTGCGTTTGTAGAATATAGTCGAGAATTATGACAGCGGTGTGCCTGGAGAAAATACATTCACAGCTTTGCTATAGATTTTTTAAAAGTTGTCTTCTGTGCAAAACCGTACTTATCTTATCAACTTCCACGTCACCTGCTACATGGGTGTTGTATAACAATGAAAAAGTAATATTAACGGTCGATAGAAGGAAGCACAAAAAACAGGCACTTAGGTAGGAAATTCTGGAAGGAAGCCTAAATAGTTGAAGATCGTCAGTTGAAGTGAGAACAGTGTGGAGATCGGCAGTAAGACGATCGGCAGTAAGACGATCGGCGGGCAGTGTGACAAAGTAGTGTAAAATTAAGTGTTTAAAGTGTTATTAGTTAGCAGGTAATATTCTTTAAGTACTTTGTTGTTAATTGTTCNTCACATGTTTAATTTGAATTGTATGTAAATAAAGGTTAGGTGTATTTACTCTGCTTTTGTTTTATATAATTAAACCATACATCCCCTCTACAAAGTTAGTAACCAGCGCCTTCCGGTAAATTAAAAAAATAGATACCCACAACGTAGGTAGTCCTTATGACGATCACATATTTTTGGCCACAACTACATTTACTTATTTTTTGTCGAACCTAGGGTTGTTATATTACACTTCAAAACGAAAAATTTGCTATTAAATATTGTTTATCTGCTCCCACTACAATAAATATACTATTAATACATCGTTTTTAAGGAGGTAAGTGGATTTTACCGTAGAAGTGGAAGTTGCCCTAAACAAAAAAGCTATAAATAACGGGAGGTAAGTGAGGTAACTAAGCCATTTCGAGTTATAAATGCATATTTTAAATAAACAAATAAATAGAAATATTAGATGAACATTACATTTTATTAATGAATGAATATTTATAGTAATTGTACAGTTATTACATTTAGAACATTTATAAATTCTGGATAATTATTCCCCTCGCATTTACATTTTTCTCAAAAAGATTTGACCGCTCCATTTCAGTCATCGGAGGCTAAATATTATCTGACTGATCCATTAAAACACCATGATGCGACGTACTACTAGAACCTGGAGTTGAAGTGTCATTGTAAAGAATCCTGTTAGCTATTTCATTGTTGTTACTTAAACTGTCAGCAACATAACGTTCTGCAAATGTAGCTGATTTTCACCCACCATGTCTCTTGATTGCTGATACATCAATTCCTGTATTAGCCAGTAACGTTGCCGATGTTCTTCGGAATAAATGGCCTGCATATGTTTCAGGATGTTCTAGTTTCAAAAACTGTGCAATCTTATGAGGAATCATAGAAAGGGTATTCTTGCCGACAGGTTGGTAGTAACATCTACCCGCTCGATAGCGCATAAAAGTCGTGAAATTTCAGTTTTAATTATTTATTTAACCAAGATACAAGAACAGATTTTAAGTATTGTGAAAATCCCAGTACAAATAGAACGCCTTTCATTCGCTAGGTACCTGAAGTGTCCCAATCATCATTATGGTGCATGTAATTTAATAAAAATTTACTAATTACGGTTTCAGTCAACTTTTTTTACACAAGCTGTTCTGAAGAATCGTCTTTTTTTGTTAAATCGATTAACTAAAATTGTAAATCAGCTTCAGCTTTATTACTTCTAGCCTATAAACTTTAAGAATAACCTGCAAATTACATATGAAAAATAAGAATAAAATGCGTGTATCGGTCGACTATCACAGCGTTTATACAAACTCCATTATTATATTGAAATACACTTTACAGTGTAAAAGACATCATGACCTCAAGAGATCGAAGTCCAAATGTATTATTTAATAGATAGCTCCGTTCTCATGACCGTAGAATAAAATTACATATCCGCTGTGGGTGCATAGCTAATATCTATCAAAATTTGCCATTTCAATATCATACTTTGTAATGTAATCCAGAATTATCCAATATCAGTTGGTTTTGTGGCACCACACATATTAAACCATTGATAGGATTTTAGATGAGCATATCTGAAAAGCACTTAACTAAATGGGCTGATCATATCTGTGTAATAAACCACGTCCCCATCTAATTAGTTAAAAGAGAATGATTGATGTTGACTGTTTGCCAGTGTGATTCACTGAGTCCAAAAAATTTGTGCCAGAATAGTATCGTTACCTAAAGCTGTAAAATAAACTTTACAGATTTCAAGGAAAATTTTGAAGTTGGGTTGAAGTTGGGGTATTTATTTAAAGGGACATAGCTGGACGACAATTAGTATTTGTGAATCACCCTGTACAGTATGTGTTATATTTGCTGTACTTTGATTTTTTTATAAAGCAGTGTTGCATCTATAAATAGTCATTGTTACTCAATGCCTAGGCCTATATGAGGACTAATAACTGCAAAACCGGTATATGCATGGTAGATTCAATTGGCGAATAATCCTAGCTGTTTACTAGATATTGTTGGTATAATTCAATGCTTGTCCGGGTACGTAGCCCGCAGAGTTGTTGTTTCCTGCAATATCATCAGTTATGAAGTAACCTTTTGCAATACGTGATTCTAAATTACATCTACAAGATTCAACAGTTATATACCCAACTGAAAAGATCCCTTACAACATTTTGTACAAAACGCCTCTGATAAGTATTGTCACGCTGTTCAAAACTTGTCAGCGGCAAATATATTTTAGTTAATCGCAAGCATTTAAAATATCAAACCGTTATTATAATTATTTCCCCATAAATGTTTTGCTGCCTGTGTGGGTACATAATGTCGGTTTTAAATTGTTTAGTAAATCCCAACGTTTACAAAGGCAGAATACACCTAAATTTTCTTTGAAGTGGAATTTGAAGTTTAGTTAGTCATTGTATGTGGTTCCAAAAGGGCTCATATAATTCATGTCGGTAAATTATGAAAATGTAGTATTTCCTTCGCTGACAAGCAATCAGCGAGCATTAATCATGCGTGGCACTTCATTTGAAATGAAATTTAGGGCAGATTTCAAATATCCAAAAATATACAGGGTGTCCGAGAAAATATGGGAAATCTATCGGGTACAGTTAACAACTTAATACCTACCTAAATTTTTAACACCCTGTATGATAAAGATTTTAAAATAATAAATCTGGGTAGCTTCAACTTTAGACTAATGAAAAGATATTCTTGTTTATTGTCGATAAAATGAACCGTTTACGAGAAAAAAAATAAACGAATTCATATTTTATTTTTAATAAAAAGAACCATGATTTCAATTTTTTTTTCTCGTTCGTGGTGAATTTAATTGTGATTTAATTCGAAACATAGAATACACGTTAACTAAAAATGGTATTACCATTTACACAACACACATATATGGGCTGATGCAAATCCTCATGCTCATGTTTCGCATCATCAACATCTTAAAATAAAACTTTTCTGTTGTTTGAATGACTTTCGTATCGCACTTTGTTGTCGAGAAAAAAAATAGAAATCATGGCCTTTTTATTAAAAATAAAATATGAATTCGTTTTTTTTTTCTTGTAAACGGTTCATTTTATAGACAATAAATAAGAGTACCTTTTCTTTAGTCTAAGGTTGAAGCTACCCAGATTTATTATTTTAAAGTCTTTATCATACAGGGTGTTAAAAATGTAGGCATTAAGTTGTAAAGCTTAGCCCGCCCCTAGTATACTAAAAAAGCTAAATATGTTTCAAGTACACTATTTTAAGAGGTCCTTACTAGTGTCCATCACATAAAATCTTTATTAAATTATGTTAAATACTTTAAAAGTTATTCAAGAAAAACCGATTTTCAGCTGCGTCCTTCAGGGACACATATCTCCGTAGGGAGGACCTGTACGAAAAAAATTTATAGGAATTTGTCATCTTATTTTTTCATGTTCTACCTACACCCGAGAGATTTCCCACAGTTCCCCGTACCACCTGTATAAATTTCTAGATGTCTAGATAAACACAGTTTTGGAACTTTCTAACAATATTTTGTTACAATCGTGATGTGAACATAGCATGGTGTGCTCATTAGCCGACCCAATTTCGTCCTATTATTACATTCCCACCACGATACTTATGTATGAGGTCTGTTGAGAATTTATTTTCTTAAACTTTATTATTAATGTTGTACATTTATTGGTCCCTTGTCTCCTTCAAACTATTAATATTATAATTATATATTAGATATTAATCGCCAATATTCCTTTTTATGGCAACACTTGTCTAATGAAAATGTGTAAATTGAAATAGGGAGGTTATGTAAATACGAAATGGTCGAAATGCCATGCTTTTTAGAAGACTTGAATATTTTGCAATATAAAATACGTACCCATAGGCGTGGAGGATGTTTCACCATCATAAAAGTAATTTCTGTGACGATTTTTAATATGTTAAAATTTCCTTTAAACTTTAAAATTAACAAAATATGTACGAAAGTAAAGTGAAAATTTGTTTGACTATAGTTATGCTAATGTTGCACTTTTAAATCCAGTTTAGTTAACATTTTTAAGAAAGAAAGTAATAAGAACAAATATTCATAAGTTAGAAAAATTTATTTTATAAATACGAAACTATGTATATGCAGAATAACGCAGCGTCACTAATTTTTACGAACGGTTTTGCTGGGGATGGCAACAATATAATTAAATTTGAAACAAGTAGATTTTGCATTATTTAGCATATTATTCAGTGTGGTTTGCTGTGTTTCGGTCAGCAAAATACTGTCGTTTTTAACGGCGGTAATAAATTCATCACGCTTAACGAGCCCCGCATATTAGGGGCCAAATATATCGTTTTATTATAGAGTGACACATCCTAATTTCCAGTTTGTCGAATAAAACACACCAACATGATTTCAGCGATTTTTCTGGATGTACTGGTTAACAATTTTTATAAAATTTGTTAAATATTACAAACGTCCCATTCCACGGAGATCCTATGGATGGTTGCTCAGAACATTTTTTCATGAAATTAATTGTATAAAAAGCAATTAATTAAAAAAAAAACAGGATGTCAAAATATAAATTTTGAATTTAAAATTCTTAACATTTGCAATAGACTAAACTAACTAAACTGTAGTATTGTCACCAGTCATCAGCGATTTTCTCGAAAAGAACTAAAATTCAAAATCATTGTATTACTGATTAGATGGTGAATAAATTTTAAAATTTTTTACGGTAAATAGTTAATAAAATTTGAAAATATGATTAGCATTTAACTCTTCATCAGCCAATATCTTGGAAATGGTTGGCCTGAGGGATTTCGACCAAGTATACCTTTTTTGCTTAAAATTGATAGAGGAATAAACACACCAATACGTCAATGTACAGGGTAGTAAAAAAGTTAGGACCAATATGGCGCCCTCTATAAGCAACGTCAAAACCAATGACATATTTAAATTTAGCATCCTAAAACACTCCCGTACCCCAAGTTTTATGCCAACATTCAAATCTGTTTGGAAATTATTCCTAAAAAATAAAAAATAAAAGCTTTAACATCCTGTATACCGAAAACTAAGCATTTGTGGACCCACATTTACAGGGAAAAAAGTCTTATTTTGACCTCAAAAATACGTGCCTTGTACTGAATTTTGACTCACCCTGTATATTTATTATTATAATTTAATGTATTTTTAGGTTTTGGTTAAAATTCAGAATACATATTTTGGCCAAAACCTAAAATATCTTCGCAACAAAAAGGAAAACTCTGACACCCTGTAACTGAACTATCAATATTTATACTAAAGTATGTTTATTGTTTAGCTCAATCGATATATTTCATTCTCTGGTACCTCTAGTTTTGAGATTCCCAAACTTTCGACGTATCAAAACAGAATATAATTAATAACGAAAAAGGAACGTCATAATCGTTTTAGTTTATGAATATTCCATAAATACCAAAACATATTCATCAACCTGACTAAACATAGACAGAAATCTATGGAACTTTATGTGCTATATGGAGTAGTTTTTACAGATTGGAAAGAATTTTAATTATGTCATTTTGAACTTTATTATTTAAAAAAATTGACAGAGCTAAGAAATTTTCGATATCATATGTTATATACAGGGTGATTCAAAAAACCGCTGACAGACTTCTAGGGTAAGTAATACCTGAAAAATTAAGACGAAAAGTCTTAATAAACATAGGGTCGCAAATGCCTCCTTAACGAGATACAGGGCGTTAAAGTTTCTGTAAAATTAAAGCGTAAAAATGACAAAAAGAAGCTTATAATCTAGTCTACTTAACACTTATACACATTGACATTAGTGACAGGCGATGTTTAATTTTATTTTGAATAGCACAAGCCTACTATGCGAAACTAAAATGAATGAAAATAAAATTGGATTTACAAATTTTCTACAAAGGTGTTTCTCTTAAAAATGGTTGCTTTAATCCAAATTTTGCAAGAGACCAATTCGATAGACAATTGAAAACTTTACACAAAAATAGTGCCCGTTTGATAAAATTAGCAGTGGCGTAGAAAATATTTTTAAAAAAGTGTCACGTTGACCCTGTCTCTACGACACTGCTGCTCATAAAATTTTGAGCAGTACATCAAACATTGGTCTTAAGGTGCTAACTACGCATAGCAAATTTGAAATAGAATTGTTCAGGCATTTTGGAATTATTGCAGACAATGTTTAATTTTACAGAAACTTTAACGCCCTGTATTTCGTTAAGGAGGCATTTGCGAACCTATGTTTATTAAAACTTTTCGACTTAATTTTGTATGTATTATCTACCCTAGAAGTCTGTCAGAGTTTTTTGAATCACCCTGTATATAACATATTAAATAGTTAATATTATTTCCTTTTGAATTTAGTCCAGGATTAGGTACCTAAATTTAAAAAAAATTCAAAATTTTCGAGGAATCGCAATGTTTAGTTGTGTTAATTCCATTAACGTTAGTATCAAACAAAACTTTAATATTTTTTCTCATGTCCACGCGTCAGTTTTCAGTGGGACACCCTGTATACCGTTTAAAACTTAAAATTGAATTTTGTATATGTCCCACTCTCATGTGTTAAAAATAAAGTTATCATAAGTCGTACAAAGTTATTAATAATATGGGATATAATGCAATACCTAATATGGATATAAAACCTACAATTTTCAGTTGATATAATATCCTTTAAGGATTTTAATCAAACTCTGCAACTATCCTTGTTAAAACGTTACAACCAATGAAGTTTTAGGTACTTACAATAATTGCAACATCCTTGTCACAATCTTACAACCAATTAAATCAATTTTCGTTACATTGATTTTAACCAGCTTTTATGATTTATATCCGTCAGTACAAAATAAAAGTAGTTTCCCAGTTTTTTAGTCTTATATAAATTGTTTAAAACTTACTCCATTATCCTTTGGATTTTTGCAAAGAAATATATGTATTTCATTCCGAATTACCTGAAGATCATTTTATTTTCACATATTTACCTGAGATTATTTCATCAGGTAACTTCTCCTGTGAAATTATAAATATTAACTGAAAAAAAATTATGCTTTATACATTATCTTTTTGTCAAGTGTGATAATAGGCTAGCAAGAATACAGGTTATTTCTTTAAACGATTGTATATTTAACGATTTTAATATATCACGTGTATGTTTTTATTTTAGATAATTATTTATTACTAGCTGTTTACTAGGTATTGTCATAGATTATGACGAAGAATTTTTGAAACCCAATAGCGTAGTTTTGCCTACGGTTTTAATAACAAAAGTTTTCTGAGTCTCCGCCTCTATTTGACAGATTTATATAGAAATATGACGAATTATTCCTTTCATTAGTTACATCATTTTCCCAAGTTTCGTCAACTAGAAATAATTGAACAAATGTGACATTTGAAAAAAAATAACGCCCTCGATCTTGAAAACCGATAACTTTAGGCCCCTGGTTTATTAAGGCCTTTAAGCATAAACTCAAGGAATCACCCCTGACTTTATATCATGGACTTAAAACACACCCTGTATATAAAAATATAATCATAGAATCCGTATGGCCACTAAAATTTGAAAGTAACTGGACATATAGAATATAACTTTTGAAAACAATTTATAATTTTTTTAGTTACTTTTTTAAATTAAAAATCCGTTGAAGTAAAATGGCGCTATATCGCTTATATGGAAAAACATAGTAAGAAAGCTAGTGTGAATCAATTTTTTGTTCAGTTTTTCTACTTTTTATCTAATATGAGTATCTACTCATATGAGATCGACCTGTCTACAGTTCTTCATTTTGTATAAATAATACATGTGAGTACATCCTTTGTAGTGGAATGCACTGCAGAATTTTTCTGCGGAAGTTCCTATCGCAATATCTTCAATTGGCAAGGTTTGACAACTGCAACAAACAAAACGAACTGCAACGTTTACTTGGCTCCCGCAGACGGAGTCTTGTACTTTCTTTCCCGGAATAAGAATGAGAACAGAGGAGAGGCTTTTACAACTTTTGTAAATATTTACTTGTTAGTAAGTAACTCAAATGCAGCTGATAGTAAATCTCCGGCTTGTGGATGTGGGTGTGCGCTGCAGCAGGAGGAAAAACTGGCGAGACCGTGATTGTGGAGAGCTCCGGAGCAGATATTATTGTTTATTTTCTTCGGTAAAAGGACGGCTTATCTGTGCAGGAGGTGCACGCCTCGACGGCACAACCGAATGCAATGCGGCGCAAGTCTCGACATCCTGCAGCCGGCACTGCGGTACATTCGTTGAATCCTGCCGTCGCAGGAACTCTCAGCAGGATGCTATTCAATAACTTCTCCCGCAATTACTCTTTACCACCAAATAAAAATCAATTTCCGACTTATTTCCACTTCACATTTTCCGCTGTCAACTCCTAAAAGAGCATTTCTAAAGGTTTTTGTTGTCAAAAATCCAGGTACCGTCCAATACGTTTGGTTTCTACGTTGTTGCTGCTGGCGCTACTAACATGGACATAATTTTCTGCTACAAAAGATGAATTAGAGACTGGGATTTCATTTTCCCATCAGACTTGCTATTAACTATTTTTATAATAGATCTGATCAGCAATAATATACTTTTCTATATTTAATAAAAAATTTATCATTTGATAAAAATATACGGAAATGAAACCTTTTTTTTCAAATTGATTTTAGTCGTAGACGTTCCGATTTAAAAATTAAAATAGGAGTGGACTTTTTAAAAATATTATTAGCGATTTGTTATGTAAAATTTCATACTATGTTCTAATTTAGCATCTCCAGAGATCTATTTTTACCAAATTTGATTCAATTATCTTTAAAAGTAAGTGCTAGAGGTATAGCTACGCAAATATATTCATTTTACTTTTGCGTTATCGTTAGTTTACAGACTATTAATAAAGTTACATAAGCTTTTACTTTATTTTTTAGCTAAGTATTCAATTTCCGACCATTTTTTTTTTATTGTTTGCCCTTAAGAATTTCAGATTTATTAAAAATATTCCTAACAAAAAATATATGCGTAAAAGCAAAGAAAATAGTATTGTAACATTAAATAATTAAATAATTCATTTCAATTAACCAACTTTTTTCTACGCATTGCTCAACCTTTATTACTTTTCTTCTTTCTTATTTCTCGTCTAGCAATTTCATTATCTGCTTTTTAAATCCTCTCTATTACGAAGACTATCCTTATAAACTTTTTTGTTAATAAAGCTTCAGAGATGGAGGTAATTATTTAATTGTTTTTTTTTTTCGCCAAGTATTGCTTGATATGAGAATTTCCAATAAATCCTAAAATATTATACACGACTAGATAAGTAAAACTTTTGTCGAGAATTTAAAATAATAAGTAATAGGAAAATTTTATTTAACTTTAATATTTTTTATATTACTATTATATTAAAATGAAAATTGTTTAGACCATGTTAAATCGATTTAAATGATTTCTTTAATTATTTTATATCCTTTGTCATAGATGGCGCACTATGTATCATTTTTTTTTGTTAGTACAAAAATCAAATATCTCGACTCAGAGAGTTAATTTGTGAATAATTTTCTTGCTTAACAGTGTCAAAAAGCTTGAAAATAATACCGACTTTGAAGAGACTTTGCTAGCGTTAGAAAAATGATAGAAAATTGTTGACGCCAGATTTGGAATTGCCGTGCCAAATTGTGCAAAATCGTGTGCATTGGAATAAATTTCAAGAGAATTAGGACCGATATAATTAGAAAAATCCATAAAATTTTTGGGTTGCATAGACTTTGCCTAGTCACTCGGAGGTCATATAGAAAAAAAATCGTCTCAGTCGTATTTTTTCCATATTCTACATCCATTCAGCTTTCATTTGCAACCAGGCTCATATTTTTATCTACTCTCTGAGTCAAGATATTTGATTTTTGTACAAACAAAAAAAGATGATACATAGTGTGGCGTATCAAGTACAATTTTTTTTTATTTTGTTTTTTGGTATGTGTGCAAAAACTCTCATAAGATATATATAGTATAGTATAGAACCGCGTTCATTGGGATAGATTTTTACAAATTAAAATTTTAGAAAAGTTACGTGATTATAGAGATTAAATTATAGAATTACCGCATCACTAATTAGTGGCTCGTATTAGTATTATACTACCTATCTTTTCCTTCCTTCTCTACATACTCATACAACAGTGCGCCATTTTCCTGTACTGGTAAGTGACCAAAGCATTTACAGCTCTTAATTTTTAATACAGTCCACTATAGCATTCTATGGGAAACTGTGTCTGCAGCATTTTTTAAGAATTTAAAAACTAATTCAAGTCATGCCTAGGAATTTTCATAAAATCGCCTACGTTTCCTTAAATCATATATGCTCTTTGACCACAGTATGCTTAAAAGAAGCACACTGTACATGCAAAAATCTAAAGTTTATAATCCAAACAAAAAAAAATCATCAGAAGTAGCCGTTCGAAAGATCTTTGGAATTATGGCCAATTTGGATTTGTCGTTGATTTTTATGTGAAGCTTACGCTTTTCAATACCATTTCATTTACTCTAATTGTCACTGCTATTCAATGTTTACTGACCAAAGCATTGTTTTATATCCACTAGCAGAGAGCAACCTGCTAATCTATAGATAGATGAAATCATGTGTCGTGTATTGCGAAATAAACTTTCTTTCACTAACGATGTATTGACGAATATATACTAGATATTGCGGGTTTAATTTCTCAGGATTTCATTATTTAAAGAAATAATTTCGTATATTTAAAATATCTAAGTAGATAAGAAGACAGAAAACGCATTAGTCAATTTTCAAGGAGTCATTGTCGATATGGGATGCTATTAATCGCAGAAATGCTAGTTGAAAAAAGCATGAGGCAAGTATTGTTTGTATCAGTGAAGATATATCGAAAAATATAAGTAAATAAATTTTATGAAAGGTACCTTTCACTCGCCTAGGACTTTTTTAAACTTTTTTACTCAAATATTCTATATTACACATATCATCTGTAACAGTCACCGCTATACTCTTTATGTAAAACCGTACCATTTGGTACTGGATTCCGTTTAGTCATACATTACTTCTTGTGGTATGTTTCTCGATACACACGTTGCGTGCTAGTTTACCTTTGGTTTACTACATACTGTAATTTATACATTAACAATGGCATGCAATGGCGTAACAATGGCATTTATCATATACATACTCAAATACTACTTGCTAATTTTCAGAAGTAATAGTCACAGCATTGTATTGTATTTATTTTTGTCTATAAAAAAAGTACAAACAGGTTTTTCATTATTTATTTGATGTTTACTTACTATACAGGCTGTTACAAATTCACTTCTCATTACAGGGATCTCGGATACGGTAAGAAATACGAAGTAGCTTAAATGGGGGCCAAGTTGCATAATCATAGGATCGGCATTATGCCCCTAAAAAATCAAGGCTGACTTGATATTTGAAAAAAAAAACAGTAATTTTGGAAATTCGTTTTTGTTCGGCTTGTTCGAAGTGATATTGAAATAAGAACACCTTCTCAAGTCAACTTTTTGCCCTCTATCAAATGGCATATTCAATTTTTATATGTTGCGAACCTTCATGACCCCAATACTGTACTGCCTCAACCCGAACCAGATTTAGACGTTTTGTCTTGAATAATTCATCCTCAATATATTCGTTCACTCTAAGTATTGTTAGACCTTGTGAAATAGACCCAGTTATTAAAAACTATTATCATCACACGTTACAGTAAAACATTATTAGAGTTTTAATCTCGTGCTCATAGTTATTTCTAGGTTTCTCGAGTGCTAAAAGTTCAAACAAATTTCAATCTATTTTTTTTTCAGAATATTCATACAAATAAATCTGTCATGCTCTTTCGCAGTAGCGCTTACATGTATAATAAATTCTGATCATATTATGCTTGTCTTCATTTTCAACATTTGCCAAAATGAAAACGTTTTTGAATATTTACTGTAATTTTTTGAAGTATGATATTAATTTGGAGTTTTGTGTGATGGTAATAGTTTAAATAAGTAAGTGGATTTCACAGGGTCTAACTACACTTAAAGTGTGCGATAATTCAATAATCAGAAATCCAAATAAAAAATTTAGATAAATTTGGAACGAATACATTGAAGATCGATTTTCAAACAAAACGTCTGAATCTGGTTCGGGCTGAGGCAGTACAGTATTGGGGTCATGAAGGCATGCAAAAAATGTAATAAAATTTCCAGGGTCGTATTTAAAAAAATTAAGTTAATGGTGGTCGTGGAGAGAAGAAACGTCACATATAAAAATTGATTATGCCATTTGATAGACGGCAAAAAGTTGCCATGAGAAAGTATCCTTTTTTCAATACCACCACAAACAAGGCCGAAATGAAACAAAAACGGATTTATAAAATTCCGTTTTTTTCAAATATTTTGAAAACTAATCATGTTAGCCTCGATTTTTTAGAGGCATAATGTTGGTTCCCTGATTACGCAACTTTGCCCCCATTTAAGATACTTCGTATCTCTTACCATTTCCGAGATCCCTGTAGTGAGAAACGAATTTGTAACGTAACACCCTGTATATACTTATTGTATAATTCCATAAGTTGTCGTATATTTGCAATAATATAAAGAAATGGTAATTTCATTTTCAGCTTGACTCATTTAAGATTGAAGTTTATGACATTTATTCCTAGCGCATTCGCCAAAAATTCAAAATAATGCCAACATTTTAATTAATGCTATTATTTCCTATTATAAATTAAATATTTTATAAACCATTACAGAACTATAATGAAAAACCGGCAACTCTGAATATTTTCTACTGTAAATCATGTTTTTAAGTTTTGATGAAAGTTTCAACAAACTAGTTAGTTTCAATACAAATTTCAAATTTCAATAGAAATGAGTAAGCTTTTAATGGGTTATAACAACAGCAGATGATAAAGTTAAAAAAATTAAAAGCATCTGATTTTATTCTCGGCTACTTGAAAACTGAGAAATAATGGAAACATTTATCGGTAAACATATTTAAAAATTTCCCAGTAAGTTATATAGTGAACTTATTTATTTATAGTTATAAAAAGTTTGTTAACTATTATCGAAATACTTTACTTTTAATTCTATGCTGAGAATTTTCGATCACACAAAAAATTATAAATAATAGGCATTGTTGATGATAGTAACCAAGAATCACTAAAATTATGTATTTATCTAATGAAATATGATTCATGGATTATAAAAAACGTATTTATATTTATATTATGAGCGAGATTGATAATATTTTTGATAAAATAGAACTACAAAATATAGGTTAAACACCAATCACATCTATGTAAATGTCATTTTGTTTCATTTGTACTTCGGCAATATCCGCAGAATTTATCTTCGTTTAAATATTTTGTGTTTCCCAACTATCAGTTGCTTAGTTTTGTGTTACCAAAACCGTAGTCTTGAACTCGAAAAGTTTGTAGAAAAAAGAAAGAAAATAAAGCTGAACAACTGCGAGTTAATAAAATATCAAAAAGACTATACTAGGAATTAATATTATTATTTAGAATGACAATTTACTAAAATTTTTTAAGGTGTGAGAACAACTGTACTTTTAATTAAACCAACCGTAACCTACGCGGATGCTATAAGGATAACATATTGTCCCTCAGCATCTGCCGGAATGCGCCCCATAGCTCGCAGAAGGGAGCATGCCATCCTATAATTTCGATCAATTACCGGATCGTCAACGCGAAAGTGCACGCACGGGGTGCGTGCCGTCTCGTTCAAACTAATTCGAGCCTGGGCCCGTTCATGAGTGGTGCGAACTCAGCAATTGCGCCATATTAATGTGGCCCGCGGACCGCAATTCGTGGCGCGAGGGTGGAAACTATGTAGTATATATGCTGATTACTCATCAGTAACACCCTCGTGATTAATGCGTCCAATCCTAACGGTTAATTAAAATTCTTATAATTATATTGAGAGGCGGACCGTGTCGCCCGGGAAAAAACATGCCACTCTGATTTATTACCCACTTTATTCCGCTCTAAGTGGAACCGGCCGCCCGCCCGTCCGTTTATTTAATTTTGGTAAGATAAAAGTTCGCTAAATAATACATTGCGGGACATTTTCGTTGCTCATAATACATGACGTAACAAAAATGAACCAACAAACGAGAGTATATTGCGTAATTATAAGTTCAGAGAGAAAAATTGCATAATTTTCATGGGCGAAAATTTTAAAACAACTGATAGTAAAAGAATATAAACAAAGAAACCGTTTAAGGGATAGCGACTTACCGCTGTAGCTTTGTTCAAGAGAGGCCTCTCGGAGATGGTTGGGTCCAATAGATGCATCACGTGCAGAACACCACAAGCGAAGTAATTAATAAACAGTCCAATTAAAAAATGTTTCTAAGCACTAGGAGCAATCATGAAATGCATTAAAAAGTTCGGGTGTATGCATAGCCAAAATCTCTCACAAAAAATTACCCAGGTTTTTAGTTTTTAGGATCAGTAGAATTATTTATACATACATATTGGTTAAACAGTAATTATTATTCAGTAAGTGTATTTAAAATAAACAAATAAACATCATAAAAAAACTTCCTTTGAATTTTAAGGAACAACATACACTCGATAAAAGTTAAAACGATATCAAAGTGGAAAAAGTTAATATTTCGTGTACGGGGTATTCAGAAAATTAAAAAGTACATACATGAAACTGTCATAAGAGTAAACTATTTTTATTTTTACTGTTTCTAGTCCAGTCACTGAAGCATTTTGGCTACCAGTTTTTTCGGATGGAATGGATTGACGTGAAATTTGAACTGTAGCTAGGAAATAGCCCAAGAAACAAAAGTTATATAGTGCCGATGTGTGCTTTTACCCTAGAGGTGGATGCCACCCCTTCTGAAGGATGGGAATTTTTTATTAAAAATAACCTCACGATTCGATAGAGGAACGAATTCTAAGAAAAAAATGTTCTATAAGAATTTTTTGTAGTCAATACTTTTTGAGCTATTAGCCCAAAAAATGCATGGTTTTGAGCCATTTTTTGTGAAAAAATCTCAAAAACTACAAGTTTTATCAAAAAGATGATCATAAGCAAAAATTAAGATAATTAAATAGCAAAGAGATTGCTTTTTTAATTTTTGTAAGTGATATAGAACCCGAGTTATGACACCCAGAAATTGAAGTCAATTTCGAAGATAGAATTGAAACGTTCAACATTCTGTAGCGCAAAAATGAAAGGTTTTTCGAGGAAAACTTATGTAACAATTATTAAAGTTCTTGAAAAGACCTTTAAATTGAGCGGTGGTAAAAGTCGTTAGCATGAAACTAATGAAGTTACAATCAAAATAAAATTATTGTCTTGATTTTTGAGAAAAAAAAATCGATATTAAAATTAAATGACTTGACGGAAAAAAAATTAAACGTATTTCTTCTGCAATTTACTTTATTTATGTATTAACAGTAGATTCTGGAAATTTGAACGATTTTAGAAGCTAAATTAAAAAAATATTTTATTTATTTTTCGAATAAAATTTTTTTAAAAAATCGCCTTTTTTCAAAATATTTCAAAAACTAACAAAGTTATTAAAAAAATGACAGAATAAGAAATTGTAGAATTTTTACTGAACAATTTGTTTTTTTTTATTTTTGTAGGACAAAATTTGAGTTATCACCGTTAGAATCTCAAAACTAAACTCCAAGACTGCCTTTCCTGAGCCCTTTTAGCTTACAAATCTAAAAAACGAAGGGCTCAAAAAAACTGCAATTCATAGAACTTAAATTGCTTTAAATTCCCTATCAAAGGGTTTTTTGAGTAAATTTATAACTTTAAAATTACAAAAGTTATGGTAAAAAAATGTATCGCATTTTTTCAGTAAAATTTTCGAAGCTGGTAAATTACCATCATCTTTGGGTACTTTGGAGCACTTGTGAACTGAGTAATTTGAATAAGTATTTTAATAATATACATATACACACGTATCCGAGTTCACATGTAAAGGTATGTGTACATTCGGAAATTGGCCGAGGCCTCGAATTTAAGTTGGCACCAAGCGAGCAATTCTGTATACGCACAGGTTGGCAGCATCATAAAGTGCATGCGCTACATGCAATGCAGTGCTTTCATAAATTTTTTTTGAGGGGTAGGTCTTCCATAAGGGTTTTTTGGGCGGCTGAAAAGTTGCGATATATCATAGATCATTTGAAAACCAATAAAAAGTTTATAATTCAACAGATTCATTTACTTCATTAAAACATCTCAAGCTTTCAATAATATCCTTTTGTTTATTTTATTATAAGGGAAGGTTTTTAAGGGTTGCAACTTTGTAATGAGTCGTAAGCTTTCTAATGATTAACAAAAGAAATGCACATTGTGAATGCATGTTATTGTCCAGACGTCTGTTGTTTCCGGTGGGTCCCACTAGTCCATGATCATTAAATCTAGACACCGCGGGATGGTATATTTTCCAATTCATTAGTGAAAAAAATCTGGAGAATATTCAGGTAGCTGTTCCCATTGTATGTATGTATATTCAAAGAAGTACAAGGTAATACTTAACATGGTACAAGTATTTATGAGTGAAATTAATTTGTGTTGACTTTTGATAAACTTATGATTTTAAGAAAGCTTATCAAACCCAATATTTGCTTATAAAAACTAAAATATATGGGACTGAGAACATTGTGTGTAAAAAATACACCATTCGTTGTTAATATTACGCATTTCTGAGTAGAGCGGACACAAAGTTATGTACAAAGATACGGACGCGCAGTTTGAGCTCTCATTTTAACACAAAAAAATGAATGAATGTTGGGTGAAAACTTGCTCTATTTTTTACGGCGTATGGTATTATTCCACAAAAAACAACTTTTACATTACAACAACCAAACATTTACTTTTATGAAATACTGTCGCGCAGATAGGATTCTAAACTGAGGATTCCTGGCACTTCACTATCGCAAATGTTGCGAAACAACAACACCATCTGACAAAAAAGTGAATTCGTCCGAAAACATAATCTGTTGATGAAAGTTTCTTTCCATACCTCCGATCCACAGGCAAAAATTGAAACGTTTCGCTTTATCGCTTATCCTTAAAGTTTCCATCTCGGTGTTTTCAACAGTGACAAAGTTCTTAAAAATGTTTAAACCGTTTTATGTAAAGACGGCTGTGCCACAGGCACACCTTGTTAAATTTTTGTATTAAGAACTTGACAATAAATATTATCTCCCTTACCGTAAATTAATATTAAACACATTTTTTACTGTAAAGTTAGTATTTTTAAGATAATTACTGTTGGTTTTTTAAAAGATACAGTGACACAGCAATGTGAAGAATAAAATGTTATTTTCGTTACAACCTACTATTGCAAATAGAGCGAATTAACGTCAAAGATTAAATAACAATTATTATTTTAAATCACAAGTAGAATTTTCCATAAAAAATATTTCCCATAAGAGAGAGAGTAAGGGAGAGTTTTTCTTCATATTTACATCCGTCGACACATCTGTTAGTTTTATATAAACTGGAGCTAGTAAATAAAATTAAATAACTAAGGAATATACATTTGAGTTATACCATTATTCAATTTAAAAGGATAAATTAAAAAAATATATATAGAAAATTGTTAAACAGGTTTTTATGGAATATAGAGAATAAAAAAAAATGTGCACAATTATCTTCTTCTGATAGAACTCCTAAAATTCCACACACCCGCCCTTCTATTTCGGTGGTATTAACTAAAATTTAACGTGATATTTCTCATATATTTTATATTAAAAAACACAGTTTATATCTCAAAAAACGTATTTCAAGACATTCCTTGAATATATTTATTATAATGTAAAGAACGCACCCACAAACAATTTCCTAACAAAGTACATAAACACGGTGATTTATATTTACTGTGAAGGACTAAAAGCCCCAAAGTTGGCACTAACAACATTGTCTCTGTATTTTGTCGTGCACTATCTAATCTTCCATCTAGACTAATTCCGCCAGAATTCTTGTACCATTAATGTACATACTAAAACAATTTTCTGGCATGTATACTACATTTAATTAAACTTATCTGGTTTGTCTATCTAAATTATGCGATAAATTACCAGCTCTTCATATTAATACTTGATCAACGTTGGTCGAGTTCCTAACAAATTTTATATTCACCGTAATTTACATGAAGAAGTATTTATTTATAGATCTGATACGAGTAATTTTAAAGTTTTCAAGGAATACAGTTCATGGGTATAAAAAATGTAAAGTAATTAACATTTCATGTTTCTTTTTATATATTATTTAGAATAATTTTGGACCTATATAAAAATTGCATGCATCCAAGTTTACAAATACAGGTCCGTTATAATTAAAATTGACGTTGATGGGAATCTATAATTTAAATGAAAAATTTTGTATGTGTGAATACACAGGAACTGTCTCCCTATTCCGGTGACTCGATATTTTTAAAGTCGATCTATTGCACTTTCGATAAAACTTTAAAAACTTTAGAACCTGAACTTTCCATTTACAGTATAATCTATTTTATGCTGGCAAAGTAAGCTAAAGGCTGCCAGTGATCATTGGAGAAGAAATCTTAATTTTAATGTAATTTATCTAAAACTGCCATGAAAGTATAAAGTTTAGCCTGCTTCCTTATTTTATATTGAATCATTTTCATGACTATTATGTATATAACTATTATGCCATACTGTTCCTATACAGGGTGATTCAGAACTTATCCAAAAAAAAATTCTGGATGCACAGGGAACCCTTACAAATACAATTTTGTAAAGAAAAAATCAAAAAGGGCAGTTCGAAAATGATTTAAAAATACACTTCTGCACGGCACTGGAAACTGGTCCACTGTAAAACCTGACCTCGCACAATGCGACCGGCATGGCGGTGTGATAAAAACGGACAAAAACTTTCGCAAGGAAAGAAATATGTAAATAGATATTTATCGCACCTATTTTATGTCGGCAAATTAAACTGTTTTTAAATAATAAAATCATTTGACATACCCGATGTTACAACAATTGTTCCAAAATTTAGTCCACCGATGTGTAAACACATTTGGGTCCGTTGTACTCAGTTTCTACGAACTAACACAAATGTTGTCTTGTTTCACCATAACACAAATGCTTCACCATAAATTAAAACGATATCCATCAACTCCGAGTACACGCAAACCATTTTTGACACTAACTACCCATTTTTGACACTAACTACTAAAAACCTATTGCAAACGCCACAGATAACAAGTAAGTATCGCAACGACGGTTGCAAGATCCGAATTCAGTATTCGGAGTCGCTGAGGCCATGTGGCGAATGACGCTAGAGACTACAGTTGTCCAGCTATGTAGTGGTTGAATGTACTTCAATATTTTTTTTCTCGAAAACTATAAGGATTTTACAAAAAAATTTTTTACGATTTGATTCCATTTCTCATGCTGCATCTATTCCCAATTTTTTTTGGATAAGTTGTGAATCACCCTGTATATTTAATTTTCTATAATTGTTAAATTTTTATTATTTCATGTTACTTGTAAAGTGTCACTTTAAATTTCTTGACATTTCGAGAACCATTTCCATTCCTATTCAAAAGAAACTCTGAAAAAGTAGATTAAGACCTCTTGTCGGTATTTAAATCTGCTTTTTTAGATTTCCTGAATGTCTATAAGTTCTCCATACAGCCTTTGCTAAAAATTTTTCCGTTTTACTAGGATTTTGATATTATTTAGGTCTACTGAATGTCCTGTATCTGCCTCGTACACCGAAACTGCCGATTGTTATCTTTTCGGAGATACTCGTATTCCTTTAGCTTCGTGCTGCCTGTCTCCCAATATGTCCAATATTATTCTTTGCCCAGAAGCTGTCAACATTGAGACTTAGGAAACATCGGTCTTGTAGTTCTTGTTGGAAAAGACTGCTTCAATGTTATTTGAAGTGTTAAACACGATGTTAATATTACATTCTCATAATGAGCAGCTTATCTTAGAGTACGTCCTTGTAAATAGTTATTACCAGATATTCATTAATTTTCTTTAATCTTAGCTATCCTACTCATAGTTGGAGATCATGTAGTTCCTTGTTCAAGTGTTCCTACTCACAAATATTATATGCTCGTTTCACCAAGGCGTTCTGAAAACTTTATGCATATAAAGCTTCGTCCGGTTTGCTCATGACAAAGGTGTTTAGGAACAGGACCTCTATGGTGAAACTAATGTCCAGATATATTCCTATAACGTGATCTATGTTATTATGTCTTGGTTTTAGAGTTGCTTACTAACTGCTTCTTCTCAAAAAGATTTACATGTGAGGAGTGTATATGGAACAATGGTGAATACAATGGATATAACTGCGGAGCTACATAAATTAGAAAAGGATGTTTTGGTAGACACAGTTCTCCAGACAACACTATTGATAATGATGAACTCCGAAATTATATTGAGAATAAAAAACGTTAGTTCATTCCACATTCATTGTAAGATAATTGTAAATAACCTCCAAAATATCTCGTGTTGATTGTGTTAATAACCAAACTGCACTGTGCCAAAACTATTAAAAGTGTTTTGAAAACACAATACATGATAAACAAATATTAATTGGCAACAAAGAGGAAGCTGCTGTAGTAAACAAACGCAACGTTGCCAGTCCCATTAAAAATTCTTCAAACGGGAGAATTTAAAATTCCAAGATTCAAAAAGATGTAGTGTATTGTAGAAACGAAATAAATACGAAAGGAAAGCCGCCTAAGATGGAAGAAGAAAGGAATTAAATAAGTGATTGAATCTGCTACAATAAAACAAAAACGACGAAGAAAATGTATAATATGCTCCAAGGAAAGCAGTAATACGTCTGGGTAAGGTTTAATACTACAAACGATGTAATGTAAAATTAACTGTGCAAGAAATTTTCTAACGAGTTTGAGGTAGAATCGTGCTCAATCAAAATTGGTGCAAGTAGCACCTCTTTAAGGAAGCAAGCAAGCTTTAAGCAAGCAATCAAGCTTTAAGCCTTGAGCTTTTAAAAGTAAAAATTGACCGACTGTTATAATCATAACAAAATGTGACCTTTCGGTTATCGAAAACAGGACCTTTATCAGAGTAATAAACAAAAGAATAAACAAAATAAGTTCTAAAGAAGCAACTTTTAAAATCTTTAATATAAAAATTGAATCTACAAAAGAAAAGGTTGAACAGCTTGAACTACTACTCAATGAAAACAATGTTGATGTTGTTGGTGTAACTAAACACTGAGTTCATCTGAAAATAAATATGTGCAGCGAAAATTTTCTCAGAAGCAGGTCAAAGTGTAAGTTCAATAGTGCTTCATAGGTCAAAAATTGCACAGCCCCACAAAAAACAACAAATAAGAAAAACAATTTGGCAATATAAGATAACCTAAAATTAGCAAAAATATAGTTGCTCACTGATTACTAAATAAGTATTCTGAAACTTTGGTTTTAAAACTCTTTGAAGACAATGTTTTTAAAGTTTTGAAATGTTATAAGTAAATGATCGTTCGTAGAAACTAGTTTTATATGAAGGTGATGTTATAAAATGCTTATTTCTAATGTTTATATTATGTACATCAGCACGAAAGCGAATTTTGTTATACAGACACGAGGGAGTTTTTGCACACATTATTTGATGATATAGGCTCAAAGTTTGTAATCTCAGACGATTATTCATATTTAACCATTTCAAATCTTGTAAATTATGAGAAATGTGATATCTGTGTCGAATGCCAAATATGTACCTTAGACATGAATTCTGACACATCTGTATTCTGTTTTTGGTTAAGACATCAATACATGGATAATAAACAGGGGCACAGTATGAAAAATTTGACAAGATAAGGGTTTCGCAAAGTAGCGTTTTTAGTCTTACGGATAAATAATTTCTATATGGATAGAGCAGTTTCAAAGCCATGTATGATGTAGGGAATGAATTGCCAGCAATGTAAACTAATGTGTCTATACATTTTTGGGGTCGCTAAATTCGAGTTCTGAATCAGTTTGACTCGATTAGCTCTGGTTGAAACTCAGTTCAAAGTCAAAGGTATATATATTGCCAACAAAGTAAACTCATATATCTGTATGTTTTTGGTGTTGCTGAATCCGAATTCGGTGTCCGTTTGACCCAATCATATCTGGTTTACGGTCAGTTCAAGGTCAAATGTAGGAAATCAATTGCCAATAATGTAAACTAATATACGTTTTTGAGGTCGCTGAAGCCGAATCCGGAGTCTGGTAAATACTCTCAAGTTCTAAACTCAAAGCACGCGAGTTAAGCATTTATGCATATTAAAATTTGAGTAACAAATAAGATTACAGAAAGAAAGCTTTAACTCGTGACTCTCGAGTTAATTGTTTTCACATGACAAAATTCTAGTATCAATAAATCTAATTAAGGAAGCTTTACACCAATGAGACAGTTAATGCTGCATGTTCATTAATTTACACAGGCATCAACGAACATTTCTGTGATACAAATTTATAATACTAAATTTTGCTGATTGAAAATAACTTTTTTGTCACGTTTTCATATTTTTAACTCATTATTTGTTCAATATTGCGTGTTATCTAGGTATCTATAATATTTTACAGTAATATAAAAATGTACTTGTTGACAATCCATGTAAAATTTTAATGGTAGACTATACTCTTGTCTACCCTATGTAGAAATTGTTCAACCGTGGAAATAAATATGAATCTGCAACTGCTCCATCGTCTGGCTCAAAAACAAGGTTTTGAGAAAAATTTGGATTTTAAATTGGAATATCCTTTAAAAAATACTAAATATTGATCTTACAAAAATTGGGCCATTTTTGCTGAACATTTCAAAAAATTTTATTACTCAAAGCTTAGAATATCATAATTGTGTAAGTACCTTAGATTCTTAATCAATATTCACCTGTAATTCACATGCAAACCGAATGTACTCGCAAACAAAATTGTAAAAGAGGAAATCGACCACAAAAACATTTTTTGCATTAATCAGACACACACATACGTACGCCCTATCGCCGGTCCGTTACCCTGCTGTCGGAATAAATCCCCGGTAACTACATAAGACCACACGCAACGTATATTTTGCAAATAAACTTATTTTAATTAACCATGGCCCATAAATCTAGAGGGCGGTAGGATAATTTATCGCGACGATAATTGGTGTTTGTAAACGCACTAGAGCAATATCTAACACTCGGTGTAAGAGACGTAACAAACCGAGCTAAATGCGATGACATTCTTGGAGAGGGAGGTCAAACCGCACAGTGTATACATCGATAAATTCAGGAACGATACAGTCGCGGTCGCGCGAGACGCATAGCTTGCGGTCGCTCGTGTCAAGACGCGAAGAGGGTACTAGGCGTGAAGTTCTGCGGAGGTACTTACTTATGTGACTCAATGGATTTATAGAGACCTTCGCGGTTGTATCCCTGCTTGCTATGTCCGATAAATGTGTCACGTTTCAATGCTACAAGACATTTGAACGGGTTTAAGCGAATTTAAATCACCTTGTTAAAGTCAGTGATCTTAGTCGAGCCATTTTTTTTATTGGTTGACATATATTTTAAGAAATTTTTTATCGAAAAATAATAAAATATCAAATTTTATTAAAAAACAAGGATTTATCCCCAAAATATGAGGCAATATCATTAAATAATAAGAATTGTTTAAGTAATAACGTAGTTATACAATGTTTTCAGAAATTAATTGTTTCTATGGTCGTATGAGAAGCTTTCAATGGTCTTCAAGATTCACCTATATTTCCAGTCTATGTCAAGAAGTATGTCCGAGGACACCGGGTCTGTCACCCAACCTACCCACAATGCCGTTAGAGAATCAATATGTTCGTCAATATTTTGAAATCCTTCGCCTGAGCTTTCCACGAAGCCAAAAATTTCTTCAGATGTACGAAGCCAAAGCAGACGACTCCCACAGAGCCCGCAGAGTCACCACCGAAGACTACCACGAACCGCCAAGAAAATCACTGATACCATTCAATGCTGAGATGTAGCTGAAACCGAGGTATTATCCGACAAGGCTTGAAATTCGAAAATCCACAAAGGGATCTGTCAGACCATCAAGAGATGCGATTGAACCTTGACCCTGATTATCCGCAGATCATTAACCAGGACCAAGGCCCTGGCCAAAACAAGTTGCACCACAGCTTTCATTATCTTTGCATTGCATAGAGTATATTGCATGTAACTTTATCGATTTTATACACAAATAATATTCAATACTCTTTATATTCAAAAATATTCACATGTACATAGGGCCAAAAACAAATATACTGAAAAAAAAGTCGAGGGGCAGAAATTGAACAAGGGTTTAAAAACAAAAGTTCAAAGAGCTCATTAAAAAAATCCACTAAAGGGTATCAAGTATGTAACAATAACAAACCGTGTCCGACTCTGTAAAATTGTTTATAATGTAAAAGCAAGAATGAAAAGGGGTCGACCAGCGAGAGTCTCGGCAACATACATTTCCCAAGTATAATATGTCAACTAAACCAATGCTATATTCAAACAACTTCGGGCAATGTCACATCTAGTTCACCTATCCACAAATTTGGCGGTGCCGTTTACAAAAAAGTGTTGGGGTAAAAATCGCCAAACTTTCGAATCCCAACTCGAAATAGTCTAGAGAGTAGAACTTCGCTGCACAATTCCGACATGACGACCGACAGACAGAAATAGTCGAGGAGTTTCTATATAGAAAAAATATGACAAATTTCCAGGATGGTAATAGGAATATTATAGAATAAAGATGATGATATACACTGTAAAAAAATCGGTGTGAGTGAAAGCAATAAAGGTTCAGAGTGAATCCATTGAGTGAAATTATTGAGTATATTTTCACTCAATATTGGGCATTTTGATCATTTTACTCATTTTGGATTATATTTAAACAAACTGTGTACTTTCATTCAAATATAAATGTACTCCTTCTTCACGTAAACTCGTATTTGGTGCACTTCTATCTAGTGACCGTGGTGTGGTGGATGGAGTATGGCGTATGGTGTGCTTTGGAGTTGTACAAGTATCGGTTTATCTGGTTATTCTACTTAAAATTGTATTTAAATACAGTGATTTAATTACAATAATTAATGACAACATATTAAGTCTCGATTAATATTTGGTTAAATAAACGATAGTTAATATATTATCTATAACTACATATTACAATACAACACAGTACAATATAGATATGGCAATTTATTTATCCGATCAGTGAACCAATCGAGACCTAAATTATTGTCTCTAAAACAAATCTGTGTTGAAACCACCATGACTGTTTAGTAGTTTATGACAATGACATTTAAATAAAAATTTCAAGAATATATTACCACCACAAAACCATTACAACTGTCAATAATACGGAAGCATTTATTAAGTAAATTGTACTCAGTACATATAGACCTAATTTCACCCAAAAATTGTGCACATTTAATAAATTACAAAAAAGTTATTACAAAATACCGATTTTCATTTTTTAATTTCAAGGGTTAATATACAGGGTGTTTGGAAAAGTTCGTACAAAATTTTAGGATATGAAAGTAGAGCCAAAAATAGTAAAAAAAAAGTTCCTATAGACATTGGTCCTCTGGAGCATCGTTACTGAGATATGACCCTCCAAAGGGGTCTTATCATTTGGATATTTTTTAAAATAACTTTCTTTCTGATTAAGATAATGAAGAGAAAATTGTAGTTAATAATCATACCATAAAGGTCTTTAACTATCATAAGTTTCATCAAAATCGGCTGTGAATAAGGATAGTTTCCTAACTACCCTTAACAGAAATTTTCCGAACTTTTTTTTTATTCCTTTGAATTATCAAGCAAATAATATTATTTTTTAATGAATTAAACTTTTTTGAAGAAAAATTGTCTATTTTTTTTCGAATTCTGCGTAATTTACTCAGAAATAATTATTTTTAAAATAATGTATAGCTCAGAACAGTAACTTTTTTAACAGTTTCATTGGAATGATGCTAATGATTGTCACTTTCGCGTGCTATCATTTAAATTCTTACGTTTCTTTATTTCTTATTTCTGATCTTTGTGCATGACTTTACATTTCATTCAGAGCAGACGCTCTTCTTACACTCGCAGTGAACGTTAAAACAATCCTAAAATTACTTCGTCTAAATTAGGTTAGGGCTCCTGATTTCAGCGTTCTTGCAAGAATTTTCCCAAAAAATCTTGCATACGGTTGCCTTCTATCAGGGAAACGCTGCCCATACTTTTTGTGAGACACCAGACTATTTACATCACAGAAACCATAAACAAAATGCATGTCGGCATATTCAGGGTAAGTAAAAGCATGATGGTTCATGGTTGCAAAAAAATCGAATGAAATGCAGTCAAGTACAACTAAGAAAATAAAAAAACGTAAGAATTTAAATGATAGCACGCGAAAGTGACAATTATTAGTATCATTACAATGAAACAGTCACCATGGAAGATGCCTACTATGTGAAAATGTTAAAATAAAGTTACTGTTCTGAGCCATACATTATTTAAAAAATAATTATGTCTGACTAAACTACGCAGAATTCGAAAATAAAGTAGTGACACTTTTTCTTGAAAAAAGTTTAATTCATTAAAAAAATAATATTTTTTGCTTGATAATTCAAAAGAATAAAAAAAAATCGAAAAATTTCTGCTAAGAGTAGTTAGAAAACTATCCTTATTTATAACCGATTTTGATGAAACTTATGTCAGTTAAAGACCCTTATGGTATGATTATTATCTACAATTTTCATTCCATTATCTTAATCAAAAAGAATGATATTTTAAAAAATATCCAAATGATAAAACCCCTTTGGAGGGCCATATGGAGGACAAATATTTATAGGATTTTTTTAACTATTTTTCGCTCTACTTTCACCTTAAATTTTGTACCAACTTTTCTAGACACCCTGTACACTATCAAAAAAAATGTAGATTTATTTTTGCACTCGATATTTAGTTAATTAAAAACCAAGTCTGAGTAAAAAATGACTCAAAAATTTAAATCATATTAGAGAAAAAATCAACTAATTGGTTTTATATACTCAGAATAGAGTCAAAAGTCACTCAATTAATAGTTAGTAGTAACTCGGATTTGCTCATTTCTCATGCAATTGCTCATGCATTTCTGATGCAATAGTTTCCCTCAGTTGTACTCATACTAATAGAGTGAAAATTTCTCTCAATCGAGGGTGGACAGAAATTGATACATTATTGAGTAAAATTGAGTGAAATTTGAGTGAAATTTTGTTACAGTGTAGTGTCATTGGCATATTTTCATGTTATAGGTATATGTTTTCATCATTTTCAGCTTGGTTGTTGCACAAATTTATTTAAAATATTTTAGTATAAATCATATACTCCACTATATATGGATAAAAGTTTGTGAGCCAAAGAAATCCGAAGTATTTACCTCAGATAATGTAACTGAGTTGTTGCAAAAGAAACCTTATAATGGAATTGCTTTTCGTTATTTGGATAAATATATTAATGATTACTTTGTATATTGAATTATTTTTTATTTTATTAGCACATCTGAATAATTAGTATCTAAAGGCATAACGTTGACTAAAATGTGAAACAATATTATTGCAAAGCATTTCATTTTCAAATGTTTAAAAATTTCCACAATATCTGTTTGCCGTGTTTAAATGGCTGTGATGTTATACCATAAAATTAAAAATGTATAAGTTTTATGTTAATATTAAAAGTGTGTCATTCATTGGTTTGTACGTAAGAGGACTAAAAGATTGTAAAAACCAAGAAAATTTTATAACTACTATATTTGCAGATTAATATTTTGTGTTGATTAGAGAAATAAAGTTTATATTGACTTAAAAATGTGTTTCGACTTACACAGTTTTGAAATTGAATCAAAACAGAGATATACCTATATTTTTTTACATTCTACTGTGATATACGACTTCATTTGATGAGAACTATAGGAAAACTTTTAGATTTAATTCGCATTACCTCGACATCTTACAGCAGCAGTAAATAATCTTCAATGTTTTCGATGTTTCTCCTTCTAAAAGAAAAACAAGACACATATTCCCCACTAAGCTCTACCTCTTCGCTTGCCCATCCAATGCAATGAGCAATAAATTTTATATAGCTGCAACGGATATACCTATATCTAGGTTAAGTACCCCCTCGCAAATGGTCTATTTAAATATTAAATCCGAATTGTTTAATTCACTTTGGCGCAATGGAAAATCGCCGATTGTTCCCATGATGTTCGGGAAACGGATGAGTGCAAAGTAGAGCGGCGGGCCAGGTGCGAGTACTCGCACCGGTCCCCGCCACATGTGAATAGCTATATTGGCAGCTCATAAATAATGTAATCGCAGACAAAGTGCTGCTACATTATCTCTGCAGGTTTTACACGGAATTTTCAGTTTTTCGGGAGGCGTGCTGCAGTTCTCCGACCGAAATTAAGAATTCAGCAGGAACGCTTTAAAACAGCTTAATACGAGACAGAGTGTGCAGTTCTACAGGGCCTTTATAAATGGTTACTAGCCACGTGACTCCTGTGCATAGGCAACCAACATTATCCTTTGGCAAAAACTTTGGTCGTAACTGAGTTTAATTCATTTAAAGTTGTGCTCGGCTTATAGGGGCTGCAAAAAAAATCCAAACAGAATGATTTTTCGGGGTTTCTTGGGGACTGGAGATCAACAGTTTTTTCGCAGCTGATGGAGAATAAAAAGGTTGCAAATAAATTTGTAAAAAGTAAGTTTTTTTATTAACAACCTGTGTCTCCGAAACTAATAGGTCAAATTCAAAAAATAACACACAGTTGTGTTGAGATTTAGAATATCTTTCAAATGATGTGCCACTTAACCCTCCTTCCCTACTGAGATTTTTGGGAGGACCCCCCCTCCCTAGGGGATTAGAATCTGTAACAAGAAATGTACATGAAAAGATGTCCCCCTTGGATAAAAAATCGACATGTCTCGGCGTTTTTCGGAAAAGTAGAGAGTCATTCACTCTGATTCATTTTCAAGAGCCCACCCTGTATAAATTGTTCGTGCAAAAGTGACCTTTTTCGAGATTAGTTAAGAAAAAATTAAATAAACAACAAATTATTGAAATGGGTCAAAATATAATTGAAATTGTTAATGTTTAAATTTGTATTTAAAATCTAAATATGAATAGGTTTTCATAGAACTAATTAAATATATAATTAATACAAATTATCTTAAATCAATATATCAAATATAGACTGTACCTTGTGGTGATTGACAATTTTAACAAGCATTATCCAAGGCAGTAAATACGGACCTGATTATTTATTTTAAATATAATCTGTATTCAGATTAGTTTCTCGGAATCACTTCTAAATATTGTGTAAATACTGTCATACATACTTAATTGAAGGAACAAATTTAGCGATGTGCAGTTTTGCTTTTTAGTTAAGTAATAAAATAACCAAAACCTCGACAATGAAATGTGTTGCATTATTACTCGTTACTTGTGCTATAACGCCGATATATTTGCACCCAATTTCAAAAGGTAATCACAATATATACTATGTATCAAATTTGTTGAGGAAAGTAACTTTGACAAACACTTAGAATTTTAATCTAAATAAAACAATTCGTAATAGGCTAGATTCGATTTTGTTAATATTAATATTGTAACTTCCTTTAAATAAAGTTTTTTAAATAATTCAACAGGTAAATAACCATATGATTGTGTTCCAAAAATGAACTGTTTTGACAAAGTTAACAACAAAACTGTATTAAGTTTATTAATTATATTTCATTAAAAAATGTACCTAGGTTTTTAATTTTTTTAAAAGTTTACCCTTTACTCATATCTAGTCTTGTTTCTCCAACTGTGAGAAATAAAATAAAAACTGTATTTTAACCTACTCTCTTGAAAGGGTTTATGTATAATATCCCCATTGCTTTTTTAGCAAGAAATCGCTTCTAAAAGTTTTTAACAATATTAAAGAAATATTTGGAAAAAGGAATAGTACCTTGTGGTCACAGCTTCACAGAATAATAAATTATATTGCCAATACATGCAGTTATAAATACAAATACTGAATGTTGTTTGGTACTCGTATATCGTATATCCGACTATTTATTACAAAATCTTCGATATTTATAAAGTTTCTATTAATACTGAATACTCTATTAACTATGCAAATTTATTTACTGAAATAATGTATTCTGTAATACTAGTCAGTATTGGAATACTTTTTGCCCAGTTCCAATAACAAACTATATGCATTTTGTAATTTTTTTTACAGATCACAAACAATTCTATTCATATCACTACACTGAAGAGCATCACCACATGAAACGAGAGACAGAAGAAGAAGGTACTACAAAAGATCCTACAGAAGCACCTGCACCAAAGAAAGGCATAATCATCAATGTAGGCACCCATAATCTTGTAGACACCAAGAGTAATGGCTGTCTGATCACAAACTTTTATAGAGACAAGAATGGTGTTTGTCGTCAAGAAGAGTAATTTTACATCAGCTCCGTAAGCATGTTTTCCTATGCAGATGCACAAAAAACAGTTATGAACGGCATATGATTATAAGCGATGTACAGCTTTAAAATACAAATTGGTAATATTTTCAAAAATGTTTTCTCCATTTTCCCTACTAAACATATTAAAATTCTGCAATGCTCTGCGAAATTCTGCTAAGATACTATTTATTAAATTATGTTCATGAATATTTTTCTGCAAAACGTTTTTCTTGGAGTACTCTCGAAATTATTATACGTACAGGAAGTTCAGGTTTGGTCTGGAACACCCTCTGCTAAATTCTAGTGCATCGTATGATTACTTCTGTATACATAATGTAAGTTTAAAACTACAAGAATAGAAGACAGTTCTTTGAATGATTACATTATTTAATAATTTCAATATCATGATCATGATTTTCTCATAATTGTATTTATATCACTTTTAGTTTTTATTTGCAAGATGTTTACTGCATTTTACTTACATGTTTTATAAAAATATTTTTTAATCTATGAAATAAATTCAAGCGGCAAGAAATTTTATATGAAAGAAATTTATGTTTTTAACATTTTTTGAGGACTGTACCAAATTCAAAAGGCCCTGTGCCAACTATGTACTGAAACATTTATCAATTTTAATAGTGACTATACTTTTGGGTGAAGCAAATCAATGTCACACTTTAATTTTAAAATGAACTATTTATTAGAGCTGATATTAATTAGCCAATAGTATAGATACCGAACACATCTTTATTCCACTTCTTATTTGTGGAAGGACGAAATGGCCGACTATCAGACGCTTTCATTATAGCCATCTTTCTCTATCGTACGGATTTCTACGACTTACTTTATCGCTCTCATGTAACGGCCGATGAACCATGGGGACTTTNGATGGTTCATGGTTGCAAAAAAATCGAATGAAATGCAGTCAAGTACAACTAAGAAAATAAAAAAACGTAAGAATTTAAATGATAGCACGCGAAAGTGACAATTATTAGTATCATTACAATGAAACAGTCACCATGGAAGATGCCTACTATGTGAAAATGTTAAAATAAAGTTACTGTTCTGAGCCATACATTATTTAAAAAATAATTATGTCTGACTAAACTACGCAGAATTCGAAAATAAAGTAGTGACACTTTTTCTTCAAAAAAGTTTAATTCATTAAAAAAATAATATTTTTTGCTTGATAATTCAAAAGAATAAAAAAAAATCGAAAAATTTCTGCTAAGAGTAGTTAGAAAACTATCCTTATTTATAACCGATTTTGATGAAACTTATGTCAGTTAAAGACCCTTATGGTATGATTATTATCTACAATTTTCATTCCATTATCTTAATCAAAAAGAATGATATTTTAAAAAATATCCAAATGATAAAACCCCTTTGGAGGGCCATATGGAGGACAAATATTTATAGGATTTTTTTAACTATTTTTCGCTCTACTTTCACCTTAAATTTTGTACCAACTTTTCTAGACACCCTGTACACTATCAAAAAAAATGTAGATTTATTTTTGCACTCGATATTTAGTTAATTAAAAACCAAGTCTGAGTAAAAAATGACTCAAAAATTTAAATCATATTAGAGAAAAAATCAACTAATTGGTTTTATATACTCAGAATAGAGTCAAAAGTCACTCAATTAATAGTTAGTAGTAACTCGGATTTGCTCATTTCTCATGCAATTGCTCATGCATTTCTGATGCAATAGTTTCCCTCAGTTGTACTCATACTAATAGAGTGAAAATTTCTCTCAATCGAGGGTGGACAGAAATTGATACATTATTGAGTAAAATTGAGTGAAATTTGAGTGAAATTTTGTTACAGTGTAGTGTCATTGGCATATTTTCATGTTATAGGTATATGTTTTCATCATTTTCAGCTTGGTTGTTGCACAAATTTATTTAAAATATTTTAGTATAAATCATATACTCCACTATATATGGATAAAAGTTTGTGAGCCAAAGAAATCCGAAGTATTTACCTCAGATAATGTAACTGAGTTGTTGCAAAAGAAACCTTATAATGGAATTGCTTTTCGTTATTTGGATAAATATATTAATGATTACTTTGTATATTGAATTATTTTTTATTTTATTAGCACATCTGAATAATTAGTATCTAAAGGCATAACGTTGACTAAAATGTGAAACAATATTATTGCAAAGCATTTCATTTTCAAATGTTTAAAAATTTCCACAATATCTGTTTGCCGTGTTTAAATGGCTGTGATGTTATACCATAAAATTAAAAATGTATAAGTTTTATGTTAATATTAAAAGTGTGTCATTCATTGGTTTGTACGTAAGAGGACTAAAAGATTGTAAAAACCAAGAAAATTTTATAACTACTATATTTGCAGATTAATATTTTGTGTTGATTAGAGAAATAAAGTTTATATTGACTTAAAAATGTGTTTCGACTTACACAGTTTTGAAATTGAATCAAAACAGAGATATACCTATATTTTTTTACATTCTACTGTGATATACGACTTCATTTGATGAGAACTATAGGAAAACTTTTAGATTTAATTCGCATTACCTCGACATCTTACAGCAGCAGTAAATAATCTTCAATGTTTTCGATGTTTCTCCTTCTAAAAGAAAAACAAGACACATATTCCCCACTAAGCTCTACCTCTTCGCTTGCCCATCCAATGCAATGAGCAATAAATTTTATATAGCTGCAACGGATATACCTATATCTAGGTTAAGTACCCCCTCGCAAATGGTCTATTTAAATATTAAATCCGAATTGTTTAATTCACTTTGGCGCAATGGAAAATCGCCGATTGTTCCCATGATGTTCGGGAAACGGATGAGTGCAAAGTAGAGCGGCGGGCCAGGTGCGAGTACTCGCACCGGTCCCCGCCACATGTGAATAGCTATATTGGCAGCTCATAAATAATGTAATCGCAGACAAAGTGCTGCTACATTATCTCTGCAGGTTTTACACGGAATTTTCAGTTTTTCGGGAGGCGTGCTGCAGTTCTCCGACCGAAATTAAGAATTCAGCAGGAACGCTTTAAAACAGCTTAATACGAGACAGAGTGTGCAGTTCTACAGGGCCTTTATAAATGGTTACTAGCCACGTGACTCCTGTGCATAGGCAACCAACATTATCCTTTGGCAAAAACTTTGGTCGTAACTGAGTTTAATCCATTTAAAGTTGTGCTCGGCTTATAGGGGCTGCAAAAAAAATCCAAACAGAATGATTTTTGCGGGGTTGCTTGAGGACTGCCTTCTGAGTATCCAATCAAAAGATCACACTCGAATTCCTGGAGAAAAATGTTCTTAATAAAACTTGTAGAGGATCTCTGCACTTATTTTTTGAATTTGGTGGATTAGTTTGGGAGATATAGCTTGCTAATACAAGAACCTACTTTTTACAAATTTCTTTGCAAATTTCTACATGTCAGCCAATTAAGTGTTCAAATTGATGACCTCCAGCTTCCATACAGAAATATGTTTTGTAAAAAGTGTTCATACACATTTTGTAACATTTCTGGAGTAACTTAGCGGCATTCTATGACAATTTAATCCCAATCCACTGATTCGCAAACGTACGATTTAGATACTGCCGAAGGAGGGCGTGATGTGGGGGAGCTCCATCCTATTGGAATATCAACTGGTCTTCAAGATAATTTTCATTATTCTCGATAATGTTTGTCAACGCTGAATCAATATTGTTCTCCAACAAATCCAGATACATCTCCCCGGTGAGATTACCTGGGAAGAAAAAAGGACCAACAATATGGTCACCAAAAATTCCAGTCCGTACATTTAATTTTTCCGGATGTTGTGTATGGCTCTCATAAAATATCCTTGGGTTAGAATCGAACCAATAACGACAATTATTATGACGATTGACTGTGCCACTAACATAAAAAGAACAGTCATACGAGAAGCAGATATTAAAAATAAAATCAAGATTGTTAATAGCTCGTTCACTCATTATTTCACAAAATTGTAATCGCCGGTGAAAGTCATCTTCATGAAGTTGCTGTGCAAGGTGAATTTTGTACGTTAAACATTTAAAGTAGTTTTCAAAACGGATCAACAGTGTTTTCGCAGCTGATGGAGAATAAAAAGTTTGCAAATAAATTTGTAAAAAGTAGGTTGTTTTTTGTTAACAACCTGTGTCTCCGAAACTAATAGGTCAAATTAAAAAATAACACACGGCTGTGTTGAGAATTAGAATACCTTTCAAATGATGTGTAACTTAACCGTCCTTCCCTACTAAGATTTTTGCCCTTCCCCCTTTCTGAGGGGGTTAGAGTATGTAACAAGAAATGTATGTGAAAAGATGTTCCCCTTCGATAAAAATCGACCTGTTTCGGCGTTTTTCGGAAAAATAGAGAGTTATTCGCTCTGATTCGTTTTCAAGAGCCCACCCTGTATAAATTGTTCGTGCAAAAGTGACTTTTTTCGAGATTATTTCAGAAAAGATTAAATAAACAACAAATTATTGAAAGAGGTCAAAATATAATTGAAATTGTTAATGTTTAAATTTGTATTTAAAATCTAAATATGAATAGGTTTTCATAGAACTAATTAAATATATAATTAATACAAATTATCTTAAATCAATATATCAAATATAGACTGTACCTTGTGGTGATTGACAATTTTAACAAGCATTATCCAAGGCAGTAAATACGGACCTGATTATTTATTTTAAATATAATCTGTATTCAGATTAGTTTCTCGGAATCACTTCTAAATATTGTGTAAATACTGTCATACATACTTAATTGAAGGAACAAATTTAGCGATGTGCAGTTTTGCTTTTTAGTTAAGTAATAAAATAACCAAAACCTCGACAATGAAATGTGTTGCATTATTACTCGTTACTTGTGCTATAACGCCGATATATTTGCACCCAATTTCAAAAGGTAATCACAATATATACTATGTATCAAATTTGTTGAGGAAAGTAACTTTGACAAACACTTAGAATTTTAATCTAAATAAAACAATTCGTAATAGGCTAGATTCGATTTTGTTAATATTAATATTGTTTAAAACGTAAGATTTCATTAAAAAATGTACCTAGTTTTTTAATTTTTTAAAAAGTTTACCCTTTACTCATATCTAGTCTTGTTTCTCCAACTGTGAGAAATAAAATAAAAACTGTATTTTAACCTACTCTCTTGAAAGGGTTTGTGTATAATATCCCCTTTTTAGCAAGAAATCGCTTCTAAAAGTTTTTAACAATATTAAAGAAATATTAGAAGAAACGTAGAAAAAGGAATAATACCTTGTGGTCACAACTTCACAGAATAATAAATTATATTGCCAATATATGCAATTATAAATACAAATACTGAATGTTGTTTGGTACTCGTATATCGTATATCCGACTATTTATTACAAAATCTTCGATATTTATAAAGTTTCTATTAATACTGAATACTCTATTAACTATGCAAATTTATTTACTGAAATAATGTATTCTGTAATACTAGTCAGTATTGGAATACTTTTTGCCCAGTTCCAATAACAGACTATAAGCATTTTGTAATTTTTTTTACAGATCACAAACAATTCTATTCATATCACTACACTGAAGAGCATCACCACATGAAACGACAGACAGAAGGGGAAGGTACTACAAAAGATCCTACAGAAGCACCTGCACCAAAGAAAGGCATAATCATCAATGTAGGCACCCATAATCTTGTAGACACCAAGAGTAATGGCTGTCTGATCACAAACTTTTATAGAGACAAGAATGGTGTTTGTCGTCAAGAAGAGTAATTTTACATCAGCTCCGTAAGCATGTTTTCCTATGCAGATGCACAAAAAACAGTTATGAACGGCATATGATTATAAGCGATGTACAGCTTTAAAATACAAATTGGTAATATTTTCAAAAATGTTTTCTCCATTTTCCCTACTAAACATATTAAAATTCTGCAATGCTCTGCGAAATTCTGCTAAGATACTATTTATTAAATTATGTTCATGAATATTTTTCTGCAAAACGTTTTTCTTGGAGTACTCTCGAAATTATTATACGTACAGGAAGTTCAGGTTTGGTCTGGAACACCCTCTGCTAAATTCTAGTGCATCGTATGATTACTTCTGTATACATAATGTAAGTTTAAAACTACAAAAATAGAAGACAGTTCTTTGAATGATTACATTATTTAACAATTTCAATATCATGATCATGATTTTCTCATAATTGTATTTATATCACTTTTAGTTTTTATTTGCAAGATGTTTACTGCATTTTACTTACATGTTTTATAAAAATATTTTTTAATCTATGAAATAAATTCAAGCGGCAAGAAATTTTATATGAAAGAAATTTATGTTTTTAACATTTTTTGAGGACTGTACCAAATTCAAAAGGCCCTGTGCCAACTATGTACTGAAACATTTATCAATTTTAATAGTGACTATACTTTTGGGTGAAGCAAATCAATGTCACACTTTAATTTTAAAATGAACTATTTATTAGAGCTGATATTAATTACCCAATAGTATAGATACCGAACACATCTTTATTTTTAGAGAAAGGCAGTTTCCTATATAAGATTCATATAATCTTAGATTATTACTAACAATGAAAATATATGTATGTGACAATCTGTGTTACTACTACAATATAGTTAATTTATTCTCATCTGTCAGAGACAGGTAAATATAAACACTAATATGGCATACACTTTTTATTTTTATCTTATTTTAACGAATTACTTCTATAATAACCAAAAGTCCATTATGGTAATAATATTTGTACATGTAAAACTTTATAAAAAATATATTAAAACGTATTTATAATGGAGTTTAGAAAATAACGACGCAACACAATGAGAGCTTTATTTTTCTATACCTATTATTAACTACATTTTAATGAAATAATGGAAATTGGCTTTCCACATTTTACTTTTTAATTTACTATTTCTAAATATTAATCGTGAGTTGGTTCTACGTCTGTAACAAGTTTTTTAATTGCAAGTTATTTGTACAATTCCAAAGTTTGCATTTTATTAGATCTAAGGTACTTTGAAAACGATTTTTTAAATTTTGTCAAAATAATCGGATTTCTTGTGAAAACGTATCCGAAATAGATATTAATTAATTTATCTTTCTTTTGCTTTTAAAACGTAACTTGGTTTCACCCCAAATGATCAGTTGTTTAAACAAACGAAACTGTAAATATCGTGTGAACTACATTAACTCTGGAGAGGATATTTTGAAAGTATGTTTCAAATAAAAAATCAATGAGTCTTTTCCTTCAAATTCCTAAGAATTTTAATCCACATGTACACATATATTATCACTAATTCTTACGCTTCTAAATTTTCGTCTCGCCTCTAGCTCTCATTTCAAATTGACTGATGATACTAGTTACTCTAATTAGTGACAGAATCGGCATTGAAACACTCAATATTTTTATTCTGATTACTTAGATAAATTCATATTATTTTAATTATTAAGAATTTCAATGTCAGTTGATGTTTTGAAGACCACTTTGTAATTATTCAGTCAGTTTCTAATATAAATGAAAAAAAAACATCAGTATTAAAAGAACTTACCAATGAATGCTTTGTATTATTAATTTTAATTTTCGCAATAGATCGAATGCATCTACGTCCATATCTAAAAGGTAAGGAAATTTAAATTATTTAATTAAATTATACATAATTTTATAAATATAAATAGTAAAATCATAAATTAAAGTACAATTGCTAAAGGAAAAAAAATAAGAGTAAAATAAAAGTAACACACGTTTCTTTGCAAATTATTTTGTAGGTTGTTGTAGGTTTCAGGTTATTGGTTCGTAGTCTCTCTGCAGTCACCAAAGATAATGGAGAATCCAAAAATGTTTTTTAAATGTAAAGCCAGTGGAGTACTAAATATTTTTTACTAAAGCTATAGGGACCACTATTTTCTCCGCCACTGGTAAAGTAACAAAACTGAACAATTCTCCAAAGATCACACGTACATTACCAAATAATTTATAAAAATCTTACGGGTGAAACTTTCAGAAAATTTTGAAAAATATTTTTTTTTTCGGGAAACTTCAACGTGTTGTATCTCAAAAAGTAAACATTTGCCGGGTATAGTTTATTTAGCAGTTTTGAAGTTTGATAAAAAAAGTGAACCACCCTGTATATTAAATTTTGATTTAGAGGTTTTGTGTGGGTAAACAATACAGGGTCGGAAAGTCCCCATGGTTCATCGGCCGCTACGTGATAGCGATAAAGAAAGTCATAGAAATCCGTGCGATAGAGAAAGAAATAAGATCCACTTCTTATTTGTGGAAGGACGAAATGGGTGGTGACTATTAGACGCTTTCATTATAGCCATCTTACTCTATCGTACGGATTTCTACGACTTACTTTATCGCTCTCATGTAACGGCCGATGAACCATGGGGACTTTCCGACCCTGTATATAATGAAGACATATCTTCCAAAATAGAGGTCAGTACTGCGACCTATCTAATAAATAATCTAAGGTATCTGACAAAGAAACAAAACCGCTGACAAAGTAACTTCACCCCGTGGATCCATAAGCCCCGGAAACCCATTATATTTATAAGTGGTTTAAAGAACTCCGACTCATTAATCGCGCGCGCCATCCGCGACAACGGGAGCAGCGCCGCGTCTATTGGAAATTAAAGGTGGGTATAAGAAACCATAACTCAAAGTCAGGCGGCGGCGGTGGCGGCGGAAGAGGCGTCCAAAGGCGGAGGAGGAAAATAAGGCGCAATAAGAAAAGCGATCGCGCTCCGTGTCGACGACTAACTCTCTTTTAATTTAACAGCGCCGAGCGATGTAATTTAGCGGATCGACCTGGTGCTATCGACCATTTATCTATCGGTGGCCTCCTATAATCGGCTTGTGCAGGATCCATTTGTTAGCCTAGTGTCGGTGGTGGNAGGGCCTTTTCGCGGCCAAGCAACGGAACTAAGCCATCCCAAAACAAATGGTTCACAAATCCTTGAAGGATGTGCAATTCAGGCAAGATACATTTTTCAATAACACAAGTGTCAGTAGATTCTTCAAACAGGGGACAGTTTGTGGTACTATGACATTCTTTAGCAAATTTTTTATTTTTTCTGAGAGATTCAAATTTTTTATAGTCATTTTTTAAATGCCCGTAAGTTTTCAAAGTCGTCAAGCTAATCAAATCTTCAGCACTAGTTGATTCATTTTTCTTTTTATCTCTCAAATCTGACAGCGAAATAAAGCAGTAAGGGCAAGGATACATAGACGAGGCAGTTTGCTGCCCATTGGCGATGAGAATTAGCTTAAAATCCGAAATAAATTTGAACGAAACATTGTTAATTTTTGTCAAATCAAATAGAATCGCAACATTTTCATAAGTCTCTTTTATCCGAGGTACAAGGCACAACATGATTAATCGATTAACGCTCGTTAATTTACTTCTCCCGCCAATGCATCCACCTTCCGAGTACAACTTTCGTTTGTTATTAGTAGTCAGATGGTTTTCCTCGCCACTTCCCTGGTCCAACTGGTCCGAGTAGTCTTCTGGTAGTATGGTTAAACTGATTTTGAAGAAGCCCTGACCACCATCAGCCATTACCTTGATAATATGGTTGCCCACCAAGTTGCGTGCATTCACCACCGCGTCCACAAGTTCTTCGGCGTCTGCCCAAATAACCGGTCTTTTTTCTCTTATATTTTTGTCTGTTTCAAATTCGAATTCCCCCGGGTTATAAACGTCCACTAATAGCTTTGATTTTTTCGACATATGTTCCTTGAAATTTTTTGGGACCGTGCTCCGGCCGGCGGTAGAACCCAAGAAATTGGTCATTTTCCGCATTTGATTGCAAGAAGCACCCATATTTACCTGAAAATTGTCTAATCTCTCAGCTGAAAAAATCGGCTTTGTCTGCGTCACAGGATTATATGAAATTCTTGCTTTTCGTCCACGCGTACATAAATCAATTTCCATGTCTTGAATTTTTTTCTCGGAATTCTGCTGCTGAGTAATCTTTTTTTGAATGAGAGCAGAGGCAACTTGTTCTTGTTGTGTTTGCGGGAGAGTATTGACTACTTCCAAAATATTATCCCGTGACTTTCCTGGAGTACGAGCGTTACATGATGAATGCCTCTTTCCTCTATCTAAATTTTGGTAACATTTACTGCAGAGGGTCAAGGTACTGGGAGGCTTTTTTGTCGGCATTTTTTTGGATACATGTGGAATCCTTGCTTTGCCATTTAGTCCATTAGACGCAGTAATTATATTTTTCCCGATGTCACGAACTTTACCTCTGCCTTTCAATACCTGTGGATGACTGGTTAACCTCGCAGTTGAACAGATGTAACACTCACAGATTTCAGTGCTTGCCGACCTTCCCCTTGGTAACACAAGATCTTGATAATTGGGTACATTCTGTATAGGCCTTCGGGCGATGTTTTTATGCCTCTCAGAAAGGGCCAGGCGACAACTACCACAAATACTAGATGGAAATTTGGAATCCACAATCGAAAATGTCTCACAAATATACAATTTGATAAGTTTTTCACACAACTCACTAATTCGAAATTTCTTTGCGTTTGTTATTCTCCAAAGCGAGATTTTTTGACCACAAGGCATGCAAATCTTCTGCCTATTTTCTTCGTGACTACACTTTACACTCGGATGAGCCATTATCAAACCAACTATTTCTGAAAATCGACAAAAATGGCGAGGATCGTCTAACCTATGACGCAGTAAACAAATGCCAAGGATCAAACATCAACAAATAGTTACGTACTGGCATCACGTGACCCCAATGTCAGCGCGGTCGATTCAAACTATTCAGCGAAGTTCGAAAAATAGGGAGTCCAACTCATGCTAAATAAATGGACCGAGATTTGACAAGTTCGTTTAGTTCTACAAAAAGCAGTAATGAGGCACAAATAAAGTATTTGTATCAGATTATCGATGACATTTAAAATTTCAGGCAATTAATACAATGCAAGCGAATTTTGAAAAAAAAATTTCTGGCGAGTCAAAAACCAGTTTTTTGCGATAATTCGAAAAAAGGAGCAGATCCGATTTTGTGCGCAACGGGAATCGACTTTTTAAAGGTTCAGGAACAATTCCCTATGGCCAGAATCTTGCGACATTTTTGTCGAACTTCCGCAGCCTTCAGGCTACCCGTGATGAAGACATATCTTCCAAAATAGAGGTCAGTACTGCGACCTATCTAATAAATAATCTAAGGTATCTGACAAAGAAACAAAACCGCTGACAAAGTAACTTCACCCCGTGGATCCATAAGCCCCGGAAACCCATTATATTTATAAGTGGTTTAAAGAACTCCGACTCATTAATCGCGCGCGCCATCCGCGACAACGGGAGCAGCGCCGCGTCTATTGGAAATTAAAGGTGGGTATAAGAAACCATAACTCAAAGTCAGGCGGCGGCGGTGGCGGCGGAAGAGGCGTCCAAAGGCGGAGGAGGAAAATAAGGCGCAATAAGAAAAGCGATCGCGCTCCGTGTCGACGACTAACTCTCTTTTAATTTAACAGCGCCGAGCGATGTAATTTAGCGGATCGACCTGGTGCTATCGACCATTTATCTATCGGTGGCCTCCTATAATCGGCTTGTGCAGGATCCATTTGTTAGCCTAGTGTCGGTGGTGGCGGCGGCGTACGAGCGCAGCGGTGCGCAAGGGGTGTTAGGTTTTTGCGATGGAACCGCTGCTCGCTGTAGGCAGTGATAGAAGTAAATCTTTATTGGCTGAAGTCATTTATTTGCAGGATGGTTTTAGTTTTTTCTCGATATATTGGATATTTTGCCGTCTGTGGAATAATTAAATAACCCATGCGCCAAAAAAGATCGGTCAAGAGATATATAGCATTTTTGTTTGAAGTTATTGTGAATAACATTTTATAATTTCATGTTCAATCTCAAATTTAACCAATCTTTTTAATATTACTGACTTTATTGCCTATACATCAATTATATGCGGATAGATTGATGTAGAAGTCGATCCAACGGGTTGGATCCGGGATTATTCTGTTACAAAATTTTGGTATGTCGACAAATTTTTTAAAGTTCGAATCTTACTATCTTATCAACAAACCATTAAAAATTTAGTATCGTCATCCACTAAAATTTTGCTACTTCAGGAATACCTCAGGGTTCAGTTCTTATTCAATATGTCAATTAATGATATTTATAATAATCTTCTAATGTTCTCTTATAAGCAGATGACTTACTTTATCTTTCAAGGCTGTATTGTACTTCAAAGAGACGATTATTGTCAACAGTAAATGGTGCCAACTTAATAAATTGCCACTGCACATATTAAAATGTTGAATTATGAAATATACTATCATTTGGAACTAAATATTATGTTAGTCATTCACTGCATTTCAAAAAAGTTTAGAGCAAATTTTTTAAATATATCTCCGTTAAGCTTGATAGTATACATCTTGTTATCGAAGGTGAGAGGGATGCATTAACCAAATTTGCAAAGGCACATAGCTATTATAGTGCGAAACATCGCCTTAATGTTAAAAATGTTGTCACCGCCGTTCTTGGGTGTGAAAATTCGAAATATTTGGAATTATTCAATTTTAGAATCCATACCTTAAGATATAATGAGATTGATTCTACGAACTCCAAGCTCCTTTAGCAGTGAATGACACCTTCAATATCTAGCAATCAATTAAAATCATTCACCAACAGCATCACCATAGACAGATCGCTTTTAAGTAATGCTTGAAGTGCCAGGACACAAAGGCATTGACGGAAATAAAACGGTTGACCTTGCTAAGAAGGGATGCAAAACAGAGTTCATTGGTCTGAGGTCCTTCTCGGCACATTTCCCAGTGTGGTCAGGAGGCTCTGGGCAAATGGACTGAGTGTGATTCGGAACATAGGAAATACTGGACTTCAAAGCCAGTACAGAGCCATGCGAAGGAACTTATGGAGTGTTCTTTGCAGAAAAGAATGAATGAATTGCTGAGTTTGAATAAAATTTGGCTCAGGAAAGTAACGAGACTTATAACGGGACACTTTTACTTTAGAAAACATTTATTCCGGTTTGCGGAGGATGTGACGTGGCGGATGAAACTTCTCTGCATATCTTGGGTGAGTGCCTAGGATTTACATACATGTAGTAGAGTGATGCTGGGGAACACCCTTTCTGGAACCCAAGGAGGTGAGGAAAGTGTCAGCTGAATAGGTTTGAACAATGGGACTTACAATATCCCTGATAAAACCGCGATGCCATGGAACTTAGAACCTAAGCACAGGTACAAGAAGAAGAAGAAGAAGAAGAAGAAGAAGTCATGTTTTCACAGCACCTACAGATTGTGACTAAATACCCTCTGGGTGAAGGCCAAAAAAAAGAAGAAGAAGAAAGAAGTACAGATTGTGACTGTATAAAACATATAATTAGATAGACATCCGAATTCGTTCATCGGTCACTTTACGTATGGCATAAGATAACTAACAATTTCGTAACCGGTCTGTCTAGTGATATTGAAGATAAATGATCTTGGCTATTTATTAGATAGAGTGGCTTTCCTAGAAACGTAAAAGTTAAATCGTAACAAACAAACAATCAATCATCTTTCATCTATTGCGACCCTAATATTAATTTTAAAATAATTCACGATATATCTATATACCTAAAGACAACAAACGAACTCAAAACTAAAAATGCAAAACCTTTAAATTTAAAACAATATAGGTAACTACCAACAATGTGAAAACAAAACGAATTAAATTAAAGTACCTATGTTCAGGACTATCAATTTTAATTAATAAGTAAGTAGTTAGATATCTAACTACCTAAAGAAAACAAACACGAAACAAAAATGTGACTAGAAAAGTAAATATTTTAATCAAACAGCATGTGTATGTTTACTTCCAATTATTTACCCTTGCTTTGTCACATTATTATTAGTCATATCTTAGGTAGTTCAGAATAGTTTTCTAGAATGTTGTCTTTCAAGAACTACCCCATCTTCATTTAGCTAGCCAGTAAGGTACGATTTGTGAGTCGCAATGAGAATTTCGAGGACAGACACTTGATGCACGGATCTATAAATATCTGTTGACTTCCATGCGAAGCAGTGATTCCATAATTGTAATATTTTGGATTAGAAACATCATCAAAATTTCAGAGAATCTGAACAAATGTATTTAATACAGAGATAAATTTTTCAGTTATGTATTTCACCTTTGCCTGACTGAGAGAAGTATTTGTTTTTCATTACTCTGGTGCTTAGTGGTACTGTAAACCATGCACATGTATAATAAACTTCCACCTGTATATGTGTAAATATTGAACGTTTTCATTTAAATTAATTTATTCAAAACAGGTCGATTTCTGATACAAATGGAAAATAAACAACGATATCGAAGTTAACATCAACGATGGAAATATCAACGCTATGTTGGCTCAGTGGTAGACCAAAAAAGATTTCCGCTCTAAAACGTTTAAAAGGGTCTAAAGTTAAAAAAGGTATGATTCTGTTTCTTAAAAGACCGTCAGTGTTTTAGATTGGAAACTTTTAATTGTCTAGACTTGTAAGTAAGGTATTTACAACTACATTTACGATACAATTACAGATAAGTTTATTAAAGCGTTATTTGTTTCAAAATTAGATGTTTAAAATGAAACTGTGAAAATATCTACATTATTTATTGTTAACACGCTTCCATAAAATGACAATTTAAAAAAAAAACAGGTATTGCCTAATGAAAATTGTGTTTCCTGCCCGCAATCAATTTTGTGTAATCGGAAAATTAAAAAAGATCAATAAATATTTATGTCCCTCCAAAAATGAATTGGAAACATATGTAAATAAAACTAGTTTTAAATGAATACCTTCCGAGAATATTTTAAGCAATGAATATGAGATAAATTGATAATAATAAATACATACTGACCTCTTAAGGTTAACAGCAGCAACAGGGTCGGATTTAGCAAATTTAGAAAAGTTTACATTCAAATTTAGTAATATTCCTTTTATTGCATTAAAATTGTTTTCTTTTGTTAATTTTTGTTCAAAAATTACAATAAATATCTATTCCTATTTAAAATCTGTGCAATATCTTTAATCAGTTTGTTATATTCTCTAGTGAAATGTAAAAATACTTTTTTTACTGTAAAATTGTCTGATTGTCTAAAATCTCATATGTTTTATTCCAACAGTGCAAAAGTTAATTCATATGACAGCATTTGTGACGACCCTAAAATTTCAATATTTTTTTAATCATCAAATCGTAGAATAATGGTAACGATCAGTGTCCTTAAGAAGCATTTGCAAGCCTGTACGTTTATAAAAACATTTCTATTGCTTCTAATTTAAAATATTCTTTCAAAACAATGCAGGAAAATCCCAAATACAAAAATAAATATCAATAAACAAAGCAATACTTAGAGGTCAAAATACTTAAATTTTATTAACATTTTGACCTAATAAAATTATCAACGTAGGTATTGATTAAAAATTGTAAATTAGAAATTATAATGCCAAACCTGAATAAACGTTGTTCTTAACCTGATTTCAATAAATTGGCCAAGAAATGGAAGACCATAGAACCTGTTCTAATTTATTAGCTAATTTTAGGGATTTTTGGGGATTATTATTTATTCAACAGTACGGCCTTCAATTAATGCCCTCTATATTTCGATAGGTATCTTTTATAGTTTAAATATTTATAAAATAGGTTACATATACGCGTTTTTATTGCATTTGCGTTAGTCACAAATTATACATAAGTCTATTGATCGGTTTGGCAGCGTTCTCTTTTTGTTTTAAAAGTTGGTAATTTTAAATTTGACAAAAAATTGACCAATAGAGGGTGGTGAATCAAAGTTTAACGACAAATATAACTCAATAAATAATTCAGAATTGCCTTACAAAGCAAGGGTATAATTGTAAGTCTCGCCGTTTTCACTGTACAGGGCCGTATTGGTCGGTTTTTTAAATCAAATTATTTATGAAATCTTTGGTATGCTTATAACAAATTGATTCAAATTTGGTGTAGTATTGACACATGTGCATAATTTACTGCAAAATTTACAAATTTGTAGGCCAGTGGCCTAGAAATTGATAGTAAAGCGGGATTTTTTAATCCCAACTTGTACGCCAATGACATAATAATCATTTGGGATTCAGTTTTATATTCCGTGGACAAAAAAGGTATTCTTGTTGAAAATCGGTATAGTGTATCGTTTTACCGAAAATCTCAGTTAAATGGGATACCCAGTGCATATGCAAAACTGCATAATATATCACGTACAGGGTGATTCATTAACAATGGGAAAATCGAAAGCTGAAGATACTACACGTGAAATGGTGACCTTTGGCGCAAACATGCCTTATCCGAAAGTTGATAGTTTCGGAAATACAGGGTGTTGAAAGTTAAAAATTTAAATCGTTTTTTTGNTTCCGACTACCTAAAGACAACAAATACAAAACAAAAATGTGACCTTAAAATATCGGACGCAATTATAACTTTCCAACAACACCCAGAAAGAAAACACAGTCGTCAATCATCACCTCCATTCGCTCCAAGTCAGTTTATTAAAGGATCACGCGCGCGTTATCGTTCGGCTTATTAGCTAAACAGTAGGCAAAACGGTGCGGGGGGAGGGTCGGCGATCGCTTCAAGCGAAGCGAGGCGCTTGAATTTTATTCCGTCCGTAATCTTTTTGCGATACCTCCTAAGATATTCATTTAAATTATATGGTGTAAAAGAGTAAAATAATGTGCATGAAATGCTTAAAGCCTCTAACTTATTTAAAATGATAAGGTTTAATACCGTATCTGTATAAATATCTTTTACATTACCGCTTTATAATTGCCAATTTTTTAAAGTATTAAAATGGATATAGGTAGTATGTTATCTTTAACATATAGACATATGTCATCGCGTACTTTTCTGTAGGCATATATAAGATACACAATTCCACCATACATTGATACACTACATAAACTTTCGGACCCCCCCGGCTCGGACGGGAGTCACAGAACCACGGCGACACGAAATTAATTTCGTTGCGGATTATTTTGATTTTGCTATATCTCCTAAGGTATTCATTTAATTTGCATGGTGTAAAGGGAAAAAATAATCTTCATGAAATGCTCAAGCCGTCTAACGTATTTAAAATGATATGGATTAATACCGTATTTGTGTAAATAGCTTTCCAATTACCTCTTTATAATTGCCCATTTTTTAAAGTATTAAAATGAATATAGTATGTTATCCTTAAGTGATAGACATATGCCATCGCGGACTTTTCTGTAGACCTATATAAGATATACAATTCCACCATACATTATTTTGTTATATCTCAAAGCGTTTAGGCAGCGTTTTCGTTGAAAGCTCCCAGACGGTGGTGAATCAAACTTTAACGACAAATAGAACTCAATAAATAATTCAGAATTGCCTAATAAAGCAAGGGTCTAATTGTAAGTCTCGCCGTTTTCACTGTATAGGGCCGTATTGATCGGTTTTTTAAATCAAATTATTTATGGTATGCTTATAACAAATTGATTCAAATTTGTGGTGTAGTATTGACACATGTGCATAATTTACTGCAAAATTTACAAATTTGTAGGCCAGTGGCCTAGAAATTGATAGTAGAGCGGGATTTTTTTATCCCAACTTGTACGCCAATGACCTAATAATCATTTGGGATTCAGTTTTAGATTCCGTGGACAAAAAAGGTATTCATGTTGAAAATCGGTATAGTGTATCGTTTTACCGAAAATCTCAGTTAAATGGGATACCCAGTTTAGTCAAAACTGCAAAATATATCAAGTACAGGGAAAATCGAAAACTGAAGATACTACACGTGAAATGGTGACCTTTGGCGCAAACATGCCTTATCCGAAAGTTGATAGTTTCGGAAATACAGGGTGTTGAAAGTTAAAAATTTAAATCGTTTTTTTGCCATTATTCTGAAAATATGTAGGTTAGGAACTTGAATTATTACTCTTTCAGGTTTTGAATCAAGTTTCATATTAGACATACAGAGTAAAAAGTAATTAACTAAATTCTCGGTAAAATTGGTCGTAAGTGGCACCCTCCATGAGCAACCCTAAAATTGCAACACGCATCTTCGTCGCTTAAAAAATATAGTCTCACAAATTTTCAAGTTTCTAATCTACATTTTTTCAGAATAATCGCAAAAGACGATTTAAAATTTTAACTTTCAACACCCTGTATTTCCGAAACTATCAACTTTCGGATAAGGTATGTTTGCGCTAATGGTCACCATTTCACGTGTAGTATCTTCACCTTTCGATTTTCCCATTGTTAATGAATCACCCTGTATACATAACAGTAACAAATTCAAATGTTTGTCCCTTATCAAAATAACGGGACTTCGGCCAAGTATAAATAAATTTGTTTTCCGTTATTCATTTATTAGGAGGAAATTCGCCCAATTTCTTCACCGATCGGCTTTTGTTATCGGTTTCTGATTATTCCACGTTCCTAATGCTATGCGGATTGTGGGGTTTAATTTATACCGCACCTTTCCATTAATTTAAGTCCGCCGATTCAATTTTAAAACTGAAGTTTCTGCCGTAAATTAGTAGCATTTTCTGTGTGATGCAAATTTCTACTAAAAACAATCCGATTGAACGGTGGACACTGATAAAGATGTAAATTATATTAGCGCTGTATAGGGATGCTAATTAGTTATTTATCCTCTGAAAACGTATCGCTGATGGCCGCTTTTAAACAAAGACAAAGATTTAAGCCAAATATGATCTGTCACACATTGTGTCAACTGAGATAATTACTCCAATGCCGAGCAAGGACTAAATTTATGTAGTGGTTGTTATGGTTGATGAATTACTCGTACATATGTATCTCCCTAACACGTGCACTTAAATTTCGTGACACTGAAAAAATATACATTTCGTACCGAATATATCATTCGAAACAGAGTAGACTGGCATATTGCCTCAAGGTTTGAAGACAAATAGAGCAGCCCACAGCATACATTAGCATAGACAATGTAAGTTTGATTGTACGGAGGGTCATTAATCGCAGTTTTCGGACCATTTGGAAAAATAAAAAAATGCATGATTTTTATAGCATGGGGCCAGATAAAATTCAATCGATTTTAACCCAAACGGACTCACCCCCTACTCTGCCCTATATGCCCCCCCCCCAATATCCGACCCACATCAAACTACTATGACCAAAGTTCCCCTCTAAGTTGTACAGTCGCGCACTAATTATTCGAAAGTTGCGCACAATAGGCTTGTTCACCATTTTTAATCCCTTGCACACTTTTACATGCGTTTTTAACATTTTTGCTCCCATATACTTTCGTACTAAGCAGTCAGCGAACAAATTAGAAGGAACATTGACTATGACAGGTAGTAATGGCAAAAAATTACTTTCTACACATCTCTAAAGCCAGACAAGCAATATTCACTTGTTCGGGGCTAAACGGATCCAATTCAACTTCCCTCACCCATGTCCAACAATTATGACAAGCAGTGATGCCAGCAAAATAAGTCTTTACGAGCGATATCGTCAAAATTCCCCACAGTATAACAGTGACGCATAATCCAACTACTTATTAGAGGTACTGAAAATGAATGATGAATGATGAAGGAGGAAGTGACGAAACTTCAGAAGAGGAAGATGGTGAGTCAAAATCCGTTTTGTGAGAGGCATAGGGACTCACGCTAAAAAAGCACTCCAAAAGGAGCAGTAATCTATCACATCCACGTCGTTGTTCCTGGGTAAAGCCAAGAGTCGAACTAAACTGACACAACAAAAGGTTAGCATTTATAAGAGATTTATTCTAATGAAAGAAATGCCATTGAGAAAATATCAAAATCCCAAAGCGGTGAACGAAACTGTACGAGTTTAGTTTGCCTGACAGAGCTTCAGCTTTGTTTTACCAGCTAGAGCTTCTGTTAGATTTTGAGCTTCCATGTTTGATTGTGAGTTTTAGTTTGAGTCTCTCTGTCCAAATTTCAGCTTAAGTTTATCTGATTCAACTTCAGTTTGAGTTTGCTGCCTTCAGCCTGGTTTTGGCAGTCTGAACTGGTTTTGACAGCCGAGGGTCCGATTTAGTTTGCCTGTCAAAGGTTCAGTTTGAGTTTTCCTGGTCATAGTTTAATTACATACTACCAGTCCGTTATTCAGGTTGAGCTTGCCTGTCTGAGTCCTAGTTTGTGTTTATGTAAGCTTCAGTTTGAGTTTTCTGGCATTCCTGCCTGTCACAATAGTTGGGCGTGATTAGAAGAATTATGGGGATGGGTATGGGAATATGGACAATGGATCCGTTCGGCCCAAAATCAACGGAATATTACTTTAATTTCAGTTGAAGGACTATCAATATGGGAACACGATTTTTCGTAATCCTTTCGCAATTGTATACACGTAATCCGTTTCTAAGTTACGTATATACAATTTTCAAGAACTATACCAAGCATTTTTTTAGTTTTCGCCTTGCATCAATGTATTTTTGTATCTTTTCTCTTCTATACATATTCTTTTCTCTAATTATATTTTTAATTTCACTACTAAACCAAATAGGATATTATTTAAGAAGTAGTATCTAGATAGGACATTGGACTGCAATAAATAAATATAAATCAAACAAGAAATCTCTAATTTAAACGCTTTAAAAGTTTTATGAAATAACGTTGTTTTGTGGTACAACATTGAGAAAGCTATCATTCACAGTCAGTAGGCCTTGACTTGATAGGTAAGTTAGTCTAAATCATCTTATTTTGACCTAAAAAATCGAAGGTAGGTCGCTGGAACTTCAGGGACATCCTGTACATTTTCTTCTTGGAAATGGAAGGGGCGGGTAACTATCGCCGAGGCAAAAATAAATCGCGAGAAATATAGGATCGAACAAAGCGAGGGGTCGGCCACTCTTTGGTCCATTAGACTCCTTATTGAGCCGCCGATGGAGGCCTGATTGGATGTCACCTTTGAATCAAGGATTTCATATAAAAACGGCCGCGAAGGCGGTTTGCCTAAGGCAAATAAGGGCACCAGCGCGCTCTCGGATAAATGATCTCTCAAGGAATCCATTCGACGCCGGCATCCGCCTCGATAGCTTCTACATTCTTTAAAATTGTATTTGTTTAATCTGAATTTCAGATATGATCCTGAAATAGAACTGAATATTTCAATAACTCTTTATAAGGGTTTACCTTCTTTCGTCTCCTAGCTTTTATTCGTTTTATTGGCGGGTTCGGCTTTTTTATTGCCGCAAAGGCCTTAGTGATATTCGCGGCTACGTTTGAAAAAATGTGGCGCTAAGAGGTATCGCTGTTTCATTTCAAGGTAAATTTTTCCCAAGCTAGAATAAATTTCTCTTTATTTAAACTATGTTTGATGACATCACAGTTGGGTATTACTCAAATACAACGTATTCATGGGAACTATATAAAACAGTATTTGTGTAATCAGTATTCAAGAATGTAATACTTTTATTTGACAGTATTTATATATTTACGATTTAGTACTCGGAAATACTATCGAGGATTCTGTCGTGTTTCACAAAATTTCCTTTGAGTTTGGGATATTCGAGCCACACGTTTAGCGTCATATCCTATTTCACAACCATTAACCCTTAATATGAGGGAAAACCAGCATACTTAGTACTGATTTCAAGGTCTCCTGTAAATACCTGAAGTATGGAAGCTACTAGGAACTTATGCAGGCCTTCTATGAGCACCTATGAATTGTGGGGAGCTTCTAGAAGCTTATTTTATCCCTTAGGATCTTCACAATGTCTGAATACTATTATAGCTGAGCTCTAAGCTAGGACTAATGTACTTACAAAAAAAATTGTAAAACATTTTTCAACAAAGTTCCTAATTATTGAAAATTAATTTATTGTTACGATATATATTTATAACAAACGGGTCAGAAGTCCTGAAGCGAAGTTAGCCCTAGACTTGGACAATTGATCTTTCAAGATTTTACCCATTTTTGGATTACCGCCAACTAGAACCTCTTGTAGTTTGACGTGGTACTTTGGTTTTGTCTTGAGGTTTTCCTATTCAAATTCCTTAATATTCGGAAGCTTTTCAGTTTCAAAGATTTGAAACTGAGGTGAATTTCCTATTTTTATTTAACTTTTGAATCTCAGACGACACGGTTTGTAGATCATATATGCAAGGGAACCCCGACAAAGGTAGTTGCCGAAACTTGAGGGCATCTAGCTCACCATCCCTATGAAGTTGAAGTCGCGGAGATGAAATAGAAATTTTCGACTAGGTTTTGAAACTTTCCGATGAAACTTACACAGTAGACGATACCGACGAAAAGTGATGCCGGTGACAAAGCCACAAGTGACGACGCGAGACGCCCAGAAAAAAACCGTTTCATTTTCAAATTGTGGGAAGTAAAAAGTCTCCCAAATGCGACAAAATTTTCAAGCTAATTCACGGCAACATGGAAATAAATTACCACATCGAACAAGTCCAAATGCCATGCCAGTGAGGGTCGTATCCACCGTAGAAAATTCGAAGAGACCTAAAGTGAGATTTTTAAGGCACCATGGGGTGTGATCGAACGTCAACTCTGATACCTTGTAGTTTCTGGATGCAGTTCTTGGCTAGTGTGAGTACACGCTTCAAGATCCAGTAACTTTGTTGCCTTTTGATATTTTGAATCTTGATGATCTTTAGAGGAACCTGGCCAGCACTATAAGGTCTATAGCTTATTGTTTGTATCCACTCAAAATATTTTCAAAACCTACAGTGAAGGTTATGAGGATAAAAAACTAAGTATTCCAAGGTGACATAGGAAAGTGATTAAATAAAATAATGCTCAAGCAAAGAACAACCTGAGGGTTGCTTTCGCTGTACAGCAAAATTATGTGTGGAGTCGGTCGTAGGTATATGAGTAAGCATCTGGTCATCGGCGCCAGTCCGCCGTAGACCCTTCCAGGAACGCTGGTGCATCCGGGGGCGTCCTGCTGGCGCTCTTTACGTAATGATTAAAAATGGGTCACTTGCGGCATGTGTACCCACTAACCCAAAAAACAATGAAAGGAAGTAATGCAAAATGCACAAAAACCATGGGTGTACCCAGAATAAATTAGAACGACGCCGTCTTCCCCAGGTACCCTTAGTAGATGATGCTTAGCAGCAGTTAGGAGTCTTGTCTGTAGATCTTTTGCATTCCTAGACTTCTAGTATTGAAAATCATTGTTTGATTTTATCTGACAAGATTTTTTTCTAAATTTTTTTAATTTGTTTGAAAGTATTAAGCTAATATCGTTAAAATACAGTAAAAAATAGAGGCAAAAATAAAAACAACTCTCATCTGATATTTTCGGTGACAGGTAAAAGTTTCCTCATCTGGCAAAATACTCGGAAAAAAGAACTAAAAATTACTTCGACCCAAACTAAATTGTGTCAAATTGTCTATTAAAACAAAAAGGCGTCCATCGAGACGCGACCCTAATCGGTGTCAGCTCAATTACCAGCTTCCGGAGTAAATGTGTAATGCGATGTAAAATATAAGAAATTACGAGGCGGAGGTATTCATTTGTCAGAATCGGGCGGACGTCCCGACGCCGGTTTTACGCAATTATTCGCCATTGTGCCGAAGTTACGCCCATTGCACATTAGCACCATTGTGCCCGACACATAACAGCCCCGCCATGACCTTACATGACGTGACAACTTCCGAAGTCCGGCTGATGCTCGCCCAGCTGACAGTGGTGTACCGAAAGGAGATCCCTATAGCGATTTTGTAAAATTAAAGAGGAGAATTTTGGATTAATTCACAGATGAGGCTTTATTAATTCTGTTTTCAGTCATCAACCAAAGTTCTCGAATTGAGTCATTATTTACGTTTTATAAATCACGACAATGGCAAGGAAAAGACGCCTTATACTGAAAATTATTTAAAGATATACGAGAAAAACTTACAATTAAAATACTTTGCTAAACGAAATGATTTAATTCTACATATAAAATATTCTATTTGTATTATTTATTATTTATTTAGTATAAAATAAACATTTATGCATTAACCATCACATCTTTTTTTATTGATTGTTTCATATATTGTGTCAAAATAAAGTGCGCGTAGCTATCCTTTAACTGGCAAAGAAAAAATAACCTGTGCGATGTGTTATTTTACCATGTAATTAAGTTAGTCTAGTCCAAGCCAACTGTTTGCTGTTAGGAATATTTTTTTATTTGTGATATATTATTGTAAAGTACACTTTGAATACTTTCTAGTTGATTTAAATTTAACCTTTTCCTAATAAAAAATCACATATAGAGTATCACATTTGTGATAGTTGAAATATAAAATTTTCACGGCATTACAGTCTATTTACAATTTGTACGTTTAATGAACAGTTCAGTTATTTAATGAATCAAAATTACTGAAAGGTTTGATAAAACCATTGCAGCATAACATAATTAGTACCGCAATAAATTAGTGTCACAGTCATATGATCTGTTCCCTTGCCACTATTGATTAGTTATCAAAAGTCTTGTTTAAGCTGTCGTAGATGAATACATCTTTTTTGAATTTTCATATCTTTCTCGAATAAAGAAATATGTTCAAGCATAAATCTTCCTCTGAAAAATCATATTCAACAGGAATGTTCATGAACCTACACAGAAAAATCGTGATTGGTAAATATGCCTTTGAAGATTGTAGAGGATTTTCACACAAAGACGTTGTTTTCCTTCATGAAAATGCTGCTTGAAGGACTCATTAAAAAGATAAAGATTTAGGTTTAATAACTTCGTATCTTCCTGGGGTCAAAAGAAGTAATATCTTACCCATACCATTATGATAAATTAGAGCTTGAACACTGCAACCCTTTCCTTTGAGTATCTTCAGCAGAAACAGGTTTTTAATGATATATGACAAACGAGAAGGTTAACAGAGTGTAATAAATATTTTTAAAGAATGTATGTTTCGCAACATTTACGGTTTGTTCAAACACTAACAGAAGTATTTTAAAAGTTGTTTTAACTGAATTATTACACGTATGAGTTTTCGTTGAATTGGTATATAGCAGAGGAACGCCACTGGTGGGAAAATCGAAGCGACTGCAGGGGAACAAGAAATTTCGTTAACAGCCCACTTACGTTATCTATTTCTTATTTCGTGTAAAAATGATACGACTTCTCCTCGGGATAATTTTTGTCAGCGGAACCGCAATAAAGTCTATCTAAGTGGATAAACAGTATTCGTTAAGGGCAGTTTCTCATTTATCCGTCATCTAGCAGCCTCTCATCTATCTTCGTCTGGCGTTGATGCGTTGCTGATGGCATCTCCCACTGTCTGGATAATTCGCCCGTGTGATCCGCAAAATAGATGATTGCTATCTAAGGTAAAACCGGCTTCCGAGGGTATTGTTCGACTCTCGCTCCGATTTTCACATTTCATTTCTTGGGCCTTTTGTACTCACGTCTAGTCAAAATAGCTTCATATTGCCGCATCTGACAGTTTTCTTATATTTTTCACATCAGCGGGTAGATTAGCTGTTACAGGTAAATCGAAAACTTATGAACGTCTCTTACGTCCCGACATAGTTTCACTTCTGCTGTAATAACGCTTCAAAGTAGCTTTCATCGATGCTTTTCTTGAGCCAACTCCTTAAAATAACTTTTATATTTCCAATAAAACACGTTGCGGGGATCAATTTTTAGAGGAAAATTATTTTATTCATTTTTATTCCTTAAAATATATGAGAAATAAGGAAAATTCACGAAAAATAAATGGATGAAAAAAATACATTGAATCGTAACATTAAATAGCGATTTCGAAAATCAACTTAATATACAGGGTGTCCCGTTCATGTTTCATGAACTTGTGTGCAAGTTCCTCATGGAAAAACAGTAGGGGTAGTTCATATAAAATTTTTTTCTTAGACGCTCTGTTTTCGAGATACAGTGTGTTGAAGTTATTACTTTCCAAATGGTTTTCCTTAATTATCTTAAAATTCGTTAAAGATAAAAATGTCAAAATTTGTACACGAATAAACATCAACTGTGCGTTAAAAATAATATGCAAACAGTTTCTTTCTGAAAAGCAGTGTCGCCGATACAGGTAACTGGAGGGGTACAATAGAAAAAAAATATGATAAAAGTCAAAATTTATTACATTTCTAAACAGTTCTGTAAACTCTAAAGCATACTACACAAAAAAGGTATACTTGTCGAAATAAGGTAGCATGTACCATTTTCGAAATAAATGAAGTTGCATAGAAGAAAATGGGGGACAATTTCAGTATCTACTGTAATATTTCCAGTTTTGCTCATTTACTTAATTGTGCAGCTGTTTTGTTCTGTATGTCTCCGAGTCTGTTTCCTAATATTTTTCTGTTCTTATCAGTTTTTTTAACTATTCATGTCCATCAACAATTCACTCCATTCAACAATTGTTTATTTTAGTAATGTAGTAGTTTACAAAATCTAAAATTAATTATTAATAGATAATTAATTACCATAATCTATTTATTTTGATTTACTTTCTTAAATGTTAGTTCACAACAATCTGAAACTTAAAATAAACTTCATTTTTTTTTTTAGTTAATAAAATGTTTTACAATTTAACTGTTTCATGTGATACATGAGAAATTAAAATTATAGTCTTAAATGCAAATACTGTTGGCAGGTAAATGTCTTCAGCTCATTCAATGGTAAAGTTCCCTTTCAATTTAATATTTTGTTATGCCGCTTTGTGAGCAAAAAAATGCAACTTCATTTTTCTCGAAAATGGTAGGCATGCTACCGAATTTCAACAAGTATACCTTTTTCTGTAGTATGCTTTAGAATTTACAGAACTGTTTAGAAATGTAAAAAATTTTGACTTTTAACATATTTTTTTGATAACTTTATCTTTAGCTGATTTAAAGATAATTTAGGAAAACCATTTGGAAAGTAACAACTTCAACACACAGGATGTCTAAGAAAAAAACGTTACATGAACTACCCCCATTATTTTACCATGAGGAACTTGCACACAAGTTTTTTTGAAACATGAACGGGACACCCTGTATATCACAAATATAAAGTGTCACAAATATCCATTAAGGTGGTTTTATTTCAGAACATTCCTAATATATCTTGTTAAATAAATTAAATATTAAATACTTTTGGGTTTCAAGTTTCCTACAATAAACTTTTTAAAACGTTAAGTACCTTGATAATAATTACCAGTTACCAGTTACCAGCGACTTTATATTCAGCAAAATTGTTACTTCTTCTGGGTGCCTCAAGGCTCTGTGTCAGGATAATGAAGATGAAGTTCGACCGAGTCTAGTTTTAAAAAATAGAATTTTGCATATTATCTGTATTTAAGGGCGGTTTTTTGCGATTTAAAAAAATTGAGGGCGATGAAGCAATGCTGACCTGGATTCAGCGCGTCAAAGTAAATAATTATACATATATACAGTGTGCCCACGGACTGAGTGCACGTGGGGTGTAAATGACAAAAAATTTTCGAGTTGAAATTTGAGGCTCTGGGCATCATCTCTGCTTGACCTTAAACTAGGAAGTTGAAAAAATTAGTCTAATTAATTAATGTGCAGCATGTTTTTACGATGAATTTTCAGAAATTGTCAATTGTAAAATACCTTTATTTTTAAAAATATCAAAAATATTTACTTAAGAAAGTTATTGAAAACTAAAAGTTATGACAGATTATCAATTTTCAATTTGATTGGCCAACTTTATTTATTTATTTTTTATTTTTCACAACCACAAGTGCAAATTCCTAATTATTTATTAGAAAAAAAACATAACTAATAAACATAAATAAACAAATAATATAATGGTTTTTCAAAATAAATGTGCTGCAACCAATCATTAGGTACACATCGCTCAACGTACTTGGTAAATTCTGTGTAGGCATTTTGGATTTCTTGAATGGGGATGGCATTAATTGTATCTTGTATTCTTCGTTTCAATTCAAATAAATGGTTATTCAATGGGGACCCATAGACTTTTTGCTTGAGATAACCTCGTAAATAAAAGTCCATTAGAGTTAAATCAGGACTTCTAGGAGGGCAAGGAATTGGGCCATTTCGCCCAATCCATCGCCCAGGAAATTGACCATCTAGCAATTCTCGAATGATTCGCGTTGAATGCGCTGGGTGTCCGTCTTGAAAGTAAAGAAAATAAAAACAAAGTTCACCGATGAAATTGAAATCATAACTTTTAGTTCTCAATAATTTTCTCAAGTAAATATTTTTGATATTTTTAAAAACAAAGGTACTTTACTCTTGACAATGTTTGAAAATTCATTGTAAAAACACTTTTTTCAACTTCTTAGTTTAAGGTCAAGCAGAGATGATGCCCAGAAGCTCAAATTTCAACTCGAAAAAATTTTGTCATTTACACCCCACGTGCACTCAACCCGTGGATATACTGTAGGTCTAGACTTTGGAACAGACCAGTTTTCATTTTTGTGTAATTGAAAGAATTATTTCTTATAAATACTATGTAATTATTTAACATATGAAAAAGTCAGTGGCGTAGTTTGTCCCATGCTGGTGCTCAGAAAATTTTATATTCCTGTGTTAATTTTTTTCCAAAGCCTTCGTTATTCTAGTTCTTGCTAAATTAAAATTTCAATTTAATTTATTGTTATTGGCCGAATCCCGTATGATTCAATCATTATAACACATGTCTCTTACAATCTGTCAAATATTATGACACTACACTATAGCACCAATAGCAATAGCAAAAGTTTAAATTATAATAATATAGTCGTATTCCAGTTCATAGTTTCTGCTACCACACGTGTCACGTTTTGTGCAACACATTTTTCTAAATGTATGTTTCAGAAAGCTAGATAAAGCTGCATTCTATAATATTTTCCTTACGAGTACTGTACATAATCCCTTTCTACTCAAATTCGGTCACAAATCAGAAAGCACGCCCGGAAGAACTGTTTTAACGAGACAAATATTTATAAGATATGATTTTCAAGGAGGAGGAGTAATTGGGAAATTACAAAATTATGGAGATCAAATAAATAACCGACAAGCACAAAGACTGCTTCCCTTCCGTGACAGAGGCGCAGGAATAACAATAATCCATTTATATGCAGCAGCAATGGAATAAAATGTTTGAACAATATTATCAAATTATCTGGAGCGCTCCGGCTTTGCCTGTTTCGTTTACATTGTTTCGCGAAATAATTGTGCTGTAAAATAAAGTCAGAATTAGCACAATATGCGCTTATGTATGTATACGGGACGCCCTTGTTTTAACCTGTATGCGGGACAGGGTGAGATAATAGAACAAAGGTTGCTACTTTGTTTATAGATAAATAAATGGAATATGGAAGTCTTTTAGGATCCAGAAGTTTCACAGAAATTTAAAGGGTGCTTGTAACGGAACGTCCTTCTACAATTTCAAAAGAACCTGGTTCAGCATTAAAAGATACATGATATTTACGTTCAAAAATCACACTAGAGATAGAGATGTCTGAATGGAGTGTAACAAAATTAATTGGCCCTCTTTACATTACTTCACATTTTACTTCTAAAATGCATAAGGTGTTTTAACGTAAATTACACAGCCCCACAAAAAAAAGTGGCAGGTCCGAAAGACAAGACCATGGTATCCATATGGTTTTGGGGTTGCTGAATCCAAATCCGGTGTCCGTTTAACACGGTCAGCTCTGTTTTAAGGTCAGTTCAAGGTCAATTATGGAAAATCAATTGCCAACAAACTAAACCTATGTATTTATACGTTTTTGGGACCGCTGAATCCGAATCCGGTGTCCGTTTAACTCGATCAGATCTGGTTTAAGTTTAGTTCAAGGTCAAATGTAGAGAATCAATTGCCAACAAAGTAAATCAATAGATTCATACGTTTTTGGGGTCGCTGAAACCGAATCCGATGTCCGTTTGATCCGATTAGCTCTGGGTTAAGGTGAGTTCAAGGTCAAATGTAGAGAATCAATTGCCAACAAAGTATAGCTACATATCTATATGTTTTTGGGGTCGCTGTATCCAAATCCGGTGTCCATTTGACCCTATAAGATCTGGGTAAAGGTCAGTTCAAGGTCAAATGTAGAGAATCAATTGCCAACAAAGTAAACCTACATATCCATACGTTTTTTATGTTGCTGAATCCGAATCCGGCGTTTGTTTGGCCCGTCCAGGTCTGGGTTAAGGTCAGTTCAAGGTCAAATATAGAAAAATCAATTATTGCCAACAAAGTAAACCAATATATCTATACGGTAGGGTCGCTGAAACCGAATTCGGGGTCTATTTGACCCGGTCAGGTATGCTAAATACTCTCAAGTTCTAAACTCAATCAAAGTAAGCATTTATGGCTATTAAAATTTGAGTCACAAACAAGATTAAAGAAAGCAAACGTAACTCTTAGCCCTTGACTCTCGAGTTAATTGTTTTGACATGACAAAATTCTAGTATTAATAAGCCTCTAATTAAGTAAGCTTTAAATCCATGTGTCCGTTAATGCTTCATATACATTAATTTACACAGTCAGTCTGTGTCGTTTGAGATTCTTGAGAACAGATTTTCAAAAGGTTTTTGCCTTGATGAATCACATGAAATCACTATATCCCACTATTATGGTATCGAGACTGCTACTCACAATTGTGGTGTCGAACTATTTTGCTGACAAAGATCTGCGAAGTGGATTTCTTTTAAGTTTTCTCCACTTTGATGGTAAATCTCGTTTTAACGACCAGCACTATTCGGCTAACATATTTATATCCGATCTACCTTGGTACCGACACTCCATAATATTTTGTTGAAATCTCTCTCCCCGCTCCTCACTGTAGTCAACCAAATTTTCAGGGAAATAATCCAAATCAGAATGTAATTTGAGGTGGTATGGCTGCATACACATTTGTATTATGCGGTAGAACAGCTTTCTTGCTTCTCTTTGACGAATCAATGAACAGTCCACTCTACTCGTTAGGTTTACAACATCCATGTTGGAACTGATTCATCCAACAATATTATTGTAGTAGCCCAAGGAAAATTCTTCATCGTTAAAAAAATATTCCTTATTTCTGTACTGACAGTAAAAAGCTTTCACTTTTCCGGCTTGTTTAGTATTTTCTTAGCCATACTCCATTCACTGCCAGGCCCAAATATCGAACATCATTTACTTGTTTTTTTGTGATATTGTTCCTGCCTTTTTCACAACGTGATTTGGAATATATTCGTCATCACTAGTGTCACTAGCAATATCAGAGATAGTTTTATTGCCACCCAAATTTCCTGTTTCTTTAATATCTTGATGCTCAAACCCAATCGAATTTTTCACTTAACCCCAAGAACGTATAGATATGTAAGTTTACTTTGTTTTCAATTTATTCTCTACATTTGACCTTGAACTGACCTCAACTCAGATCTGATTGAGTCAAACGGACATCAGATTCGGATTCGGCGACCCCAAAAACGTATAGTTTAGTAGTTTAGTTGTTTGACAATTAATTTTCTACATTTGACCTTGAACTGACCTTAAACCAGAGCTAATCGCGTCAAACGGACAGCGGATTTGGATTCGGCGACCCTTAAAATGTATAGATACATAGGTTTAGTTTGTTGACAATTGATTTTCTACATTTGACCTTGAATTGACCTTAAACCAGAGCTAATCGTGTCAAACGGACACTGTATTCGGATTCAGCGACCTCAAAACCAATTGTCTTGCCCTTCGGACCTGCCACTTTTTTTTGTGAGTCTGTGTTATCAAATGTACCTCAAAAAAATTTGAAGTATGTGTTGCTTCTTTAGCTCTGCTGGTAAATGACATGGTCTAATCTATTATTGTGCAACCCTACACAAAGATCTATCGAAAATCGGTGCTGTGCTTGAAGTACCTCATCTTCCCAAATAATATTTCATGTAAGCTCTGGATTCTCTGCAGCTATTAACAAAATTCCTATAGGCCTGCATAAACTGCAAATTTAAGATTCATTCAGTATGATTTTATTATGAATGGAATCGATTTCTGCTTAAAGTTTTCCATACAAGGTTCTGTGATCTCGTTATTTTGTAACAATATTCTCGGAAAATAAAAGCTTACTTTGCTATATTTTTGCAGTCACTGAAGTTTATTAATTACAAAATAAATGGAGTATCAAAAACAGTCCCTCGGGGAGCGTCTTCCAAATTAACAGCTTACTACTATCTAAGTCTGTTTGAAATGTCATTAGAAATACAAAAAACAAAGAATTAATGAGCTTGAATATTAAATTAGCCCACACTATATCACTGAAGCAATTTGTAATGTAATAATATACTTTTTCTTCTTCATCTTAAATCTTTATTTCTAAACTAATCCTATTAGAGACTCTAACCGTCATAATATAAAAGCATTTTAATATACAGGGTGGTCCCGAGGTGATGGACCAAAATTCATGGGTAGATTCTCGAAACCCATTACCTCGGGACCACCGTGTAATAACCCACATCATAAGCTTAAGTAAATTAGCAACCGATAAGGACAGGTATATGGTAAAACATGTCTTTAAATATTTAGAAACTTGACTAAGACCCGAATACGAGAAAAATGGGCATAATATAAACCATGTAACAAAACTTGGCAAGCACGCAACCCTACCCTAACGAACACAACACGCCTTTGACGATTCATAATTCAATTCCAATATTAAACTCTGTCTCCATGTTTAATTTAGCTTATTATATCGTCATATTTGTTTTACACTCGAGAGTGCCATTCACTGATGAGATTTGCTACTTCTCCAACACAGTAGACAAACAGTAGACGTTTGAAGCGGCAAATGGAGTTGGAGACGTCAGAGGCGTCCAACGGAATATTGCCGTTTCCGGAATAGGCGGTGCCGGATCGTAAGCATTAATTGTTATTTTGACTGTACCTTTGAATTTATCTCTCGGTCGGCGGTCTGAAACTGAAACTGTTTTTGGTAAGTAGTTTATATGATTTTTGCCCCATGTGGGGGATATAAGATTGAACTAAATATAAACTGAATTTTTTTCTTTTAAATGCAATGTAAAAAAATTAAAATACGAATTTGATAGTTAACAAAATAAATACCTGATATTATATTTCAACTACTTGTCCTTCTATATAAAATACTCGAATCTGGAGTTCATCAAACATATAAATATAGGGTGTAAAAAGTTTGACTGCCATTACGTCAGCATGAGATAGAGTGATCATAAATTAACAAAAAAGTTGCATATTACAGGGGCGTAAGATTAACAGTTTTCAAAATACAGCGAGTATTAATTTTGGGGAGTTTCATCACGACGTGACAACAGCGCTTAACCTGCTGATGCACACCACGTATGCACGCGGGAGACTTGTCCTACGGAAATAATGTAAACAACTATTATTGTGAAACAATTAGTAAATTTCAGGACAATTGTTTTCCAGTTTTTAAATAAATAAAATAAAATGTATCGATTTTATACTGCGAAGATTTTACTCAAATTTTAGTATTTATGAATCTCTTAAAATAGGGACTTAATTTTTACTCAAATTATGAATTTGAAAAATATATAATTAAGGTACCCAAAAATTCACGTCGTCCAAATAATCATACGTATTAAAACAATTTAGTTACTTACCAAATAGCAAAATTCAGTAATTTTTAAACGCACAAGTACAAAACAAGCTACATATGCTCAAAATGTCCACCACCATTTTCCTTGCACGCACGACACCTTCGAATCCAATTTTCGCGCACTCGCTGGAAAACACTTCAAGAAAAGAAAATAGTGGTATGCAAAAAACACTGCGACACGGTCGAATCCAGATACCAACTGAATTGCATATTGGTGATTGCTGAACACCTTAGTGCCTCGTGTTAATAAACCGCCGCGCCGTTGTCACATTGCTCGATATGAATTTTATCGAATTTAAAATTTAAAACATTGTATTTTATGGTATTCCATGCACGCAGTTATGTCAATATTCCTTAATTAATTGAACTTTTGTACGTCGAGTTGGAGATTTTGATAATATTTTTTTTCGGAAATGGTTGAGTTTAATATCTATGTCATCTAAGGTTTTATTGTTTATTTTAATGTATTCTATCGTCTGTTAAATTTAAGGCAGTCAAACTTCTAACACCCTGTTTATCTAAAATCTATGGAAAATCTATAAAACCCGGTTTAGAGAAATACTTAGCAAACAATAATTTACTTTCAAAAAATCAGTATGGTTTTTGGGAAAAATTGTCAATGATGCCACTCATTATGTGTATTTATGGACAAACTTGAACATTTTGATGTTTGAGGGTTATGATGTAACGCCTGTGTTCTTCTATGGTAACTCTTAGAATGGAAAGATACTGTATAAAAATAATAAAAAAAATTATAAAAGATTGGTTTCATACAAATATACTTGAATATACAACATGAAAAAATTACTCAACTTTGCCTTAATGTGATCGACACTGTATCTCTTAAGGTAAGGGAGATCCCAACGGCACGGCTTATAAACGACCACTCTGTATACAATGTTTGAAGTTCGTATAATTTTTCAAGTACCTATTTCATACTTTTTTTTTCTATGGATATGTATAATTAACTGAAACTTTCATATTTAGACTATCATAAAAAGTGTCAGATAAAATTTATAATTGAAAAGTCAGCTCATTCCGCTAGAACTGTCGTTCACCCTCTAACACTCTGACCTTTGTAATCTCATTCAGGCAAGTGTAATAAAAAATTTAGCAATCAACGAAAGAAGAGACAAAATGGCAAACAATAGATAACATTTCCTTCGGAAGAATTTTATATAGTATTATAATGATTTAACTCGAACTGGAACTACATGGAAAAAAAATTTCTTACATCTATCCTGCTGTCATGAAAAGGTCATCCAATTCACCATCATGAAATTCGTCATAGATAAAAAATATGTTAATGAAATATACTATGAGTTATATCGTTTTGTTTCTTGAATTTCAAAACTTTTTGAATTTCAAATTATAGATATAAGTATAGTATTTTAATATGAAATTTGATTTTTATTGTTCATCACCAAATATTTGAATATCTGGAGATCATACGCAGTAAAAATATTTTTCTCTACGCACCTACAAACTTGCTACAGAAAGTTTCAAGAACAAAGTATTTTGAGACGTACCGATGGGAGGATAATATCAATCGATGTAGGAATTGTCTTTTAAAAACGCTTTTCTTAATTTTCTAAAGAATGTATATAGATTATACATCCTGGATTCTATATTAACGAAGCATACTCAAGTTTAGATTTTACGAAGGCGTTCCTAACAACAAAACCTAAATATTTATAGGATTAATTCAGATTAAGTTCGTTAAAAATAAGTTTTTCATCAATGGAAACCACAAGACCCTTAATAAATCCTTAATTAAGAGAACATTGTACATTTCAACATTAAGGAGAAGTTTGTTATTATCACACCACATTTTAATTTTTTGGAGGATATACAGAAGAAAAGAATTTGGAATCATTGGCATAAAGTAAAATGTTAACGTCTAATTCTAATGACATAATTTCATGATTAATAAATAAAGAAAATAAAAGGGGACCTGGGACAGAGCCCTGTGGTACCCCAGAAACAGCTTGAATTTTGTCGGACATAGAGTGCTGTTCCACAAATTGATTTATGTTATTTAAATAGCTGTGAGAGAATGGATACGAGCGACTTCAGATTTCACCCATGTTTTGAATCTACCAGCGAACCACCGTAAATTCCACCTTCCCTCGATGGTGGCTGCAGGGCCATACATAAAGAGGGAAAGGATAGGGGTGCCAGGGAGCCCCCGATCCAACGACCAGCGCGCCGGCACCGGAGATGAAGAGGGGCCCTGAACACGGTTTTCCTCATCCCGTCATATGGGTTACACCTATTGATGATGCTCCAGGGAGACGCTGGCAAGTCTCAACAGACGGAACCCGTCCATGAGGCAAACAATCCTCCGTTCGCGACATGGCGCCTAACGTGGGGTTATATCGTCACCTGAAACCGAAACCACGGCTTGCGTTCCGCGACATGGCGCTCAACGTGGGGATATGTCGCCATATGAAACAAGTTCCAGCGTTCCGCGACACCAACCTGTCGGAAGTTGCCTGCAATTAATGTAGATAATTTCGTCCTGCTCATTGGCATCTAAGTATTTTGATAGAAACTGTGCTCCCAATATAGTATGTAGGGTTAATTCGAATAATTTAGCAAAATTACAAATTATAGTGGCAAGTTGATAATTCTTAACATTAAAAGTATATATTTTTTTGAAATAGAGCTAATGTGAGAAGCTGTAGAGTTATAGAGTTAATGCAGGAAATATACTGGAACCTACAGAAAGATTAAAAATTTTAATATGTCAAACTGCAGGAACGTGAATAGAGTTATCGGAATGTGACAGATCAAAATAGTTTAATAAATAATTGAAAACAGCCATATGCCCAGTAATAACATTATTTTCAAAGTTATCTTTATACCGAGTTGTATTAAAATCCCTTAAAAAATATTTTATAGTTATTTAAATAGTGCTTCAAATAACTAATTATAATAAAATGTTGAACAAATTTTTCGTTCATAAAGAAAACAAGTAGCCTTCCATCTGGCGCTCGTGATAGTTGTGCACATACATCATTTAAATTTTATGAGCTATGTTAAAGTTTCAAACTACGTATTTATGAAAATACCGGTCCACTAAAACCGGATCCTGTTTTGTTTTAAAATTGTTCTACGCCTTTTGTGTCCTGAATTAAATATACAGCAATTGTGTTTAGCCCCTGTAATAGTGGCCGTACTTGGAAATTGTCCAGCTATAATTTCCATTAAACGTTACCCATGCCAGTGAAATTAAACCAACAAAGGAATAAAACAATATCCAATTACCATCAAGAAAGTGTTCGGGACAGAGGAAACGGTCAGCAAATTGTCGTCTATCCGAAAGAGGTGCCCATTTCAGAAAAACACCGTGCACAAAATCAGTATTAGTAACTAAACGTAAAAACTAATGCAAAAATTGTAATGTAGTTTATGTTTTGAATAAATTTATATACCACACTTTACCACAATCTGTTAAAATCAAAAAGGTGTACAAGAGAACAAATTTGAGGTTTATTTGATGATACTTTCATAGAATTATCAAGCAATACGACTGTAATGTTTATTTCAATCTTTCCATTTGGATATGATAGTCCAATAACTTAATACCCCTTTATTTCCTTCTTTTTATTTAAAAATGAGTCTTAAAAATAACAGTCTTGTGACCTTATGAGCCATGACATATCATTCCATTATCCAGCTAGTAAAATCATCATCTGTTATTCCGTTATCGGAAATATTTGCTTAATTTTTTGATTTCTATGTCGTGTTGAACATAAATGTGCAGCCTAAAGATATCTTATATGTAGGTACCTACTATATTTTTTTACAAACATATAGATATTGCCCTATTCTGCAGATTTTAAAAAATTGGTACAAGTCTAATGATCTCTATGTTAATACAGAAAAGACACATGTGATAAGATTTCATAACAGACATAAATATTGTAACCCTTTAAGCATAGCATTAAATGGCTCAAAATCACTATCGTTTGATAGTAAAATAAAGTTCTTGGGCGTAACAATTGACGAGTGTCTCGGTTGGAAAGAGCATTGTGTTCAATTAGCTTCTAAACTGAATTCGGTTTGTTTCTTATTAAGAAATATACGCACCAACCTCTCTCAAGAGCACCTTACAATGGTTTACCATGCACAAGTATCTTCAAGGTTGCGATATGGCATATGCTTTTGGGGACCAAGTGCTCACACTATGGACGTGTTTGTAGCACAGAAACGCATTATTAGATCTCTCGCTGGTGTACCTGTTAATTATTCCTGTAGAGAATTGTTTAAAAATTTTAAAATTTTAACTGTTTGGTCTATATTTGTTCGAGCTCTGTGTTTTTGTTTTTAAGAATAAAATAAATTTTATTTTAAACACATCTATTCACCAAAAGAATACAAGGTCTAAACAATTTTCACGTACCGCCTTGTAAATATGTATTAACATACAACTCTCCCACTCATTTGGGTTTGAAAATTTTTAATATGTTGCCTACCTCGATAAAACATATTGATAACATATCAATTTTTAAAAGGTCCTTAAAGGACTATCTTACGAGGAAAGTTTTTTATAGTTTGCAAGAGTTTTTCGATGGTAGGTAATGTTCAGTGTAGGTAATGTTTAGTGTTAGTTTTTAAGTAAAAATTGTGACCATTTCTATACAAATGGATTTTGTCAACAGGAAAATAAATAATAATAATAATTATTATTATTATTATTATTATTATTATTATTATTATTATTATTATTATTATTCCAAATTTTCGCTCAACTTTCCAATCAAAATTCAAACAGTATCGAATTTCGGAACCTAAAACGTTTTCCGAATATTACGGAATTCGAACTGAGGAACCATAAAATAACAATGGGAGTACCATGCCAAGAACACACGTCGATTGTCAGTTGCAGATGGCGATATTCCAAAGATAGTGATAGAAGCCAGTGGTCCAGACTTAAGGCGGACTCCCTACAGGATCTCTGCGGACCCATCAAAGGCCGTGATCGAGCGTCAAACCTGATGCCTTGCAGTTTAGCAACCAGCGATGGATCCTGGCCTGTACAAATGTACTCTTCTTTCGTAGTAAATTGTTAAGTATACTAATACACAAATTACATAAATTAAAATTGATTTAAACTTCTCCACAAAAAATCTCAAAGCTCCCATTGCTTCATAGCACTCTACCACTGAGGCTTTGTCCACACTCTGCAGTGAAGATCCAAAGGGATACACAGCTTCTTAAGCTGCTATACACAACTCCTAAAGATCCTCCATATAAATACTAGCTCTAAAAGCTTCCACATAAGCTAATAAAGCTACCATACAGGCCCTCTAAGAAGGCCACACACACATAAACTTTAGGTAGCCTAGCACCCAAAACCAGTGATAAAAGACATCAGAGTACCTACTATACTCGACTGTGCTTCATAAAGCGAAATATCGACAAAAATCATAAGTGCAACAGGCTCAGTTAAAAGCCTCCAGAAACCGTTATATCGCGAGAGACTACCAGAGTAGAAGGAAAAATTAGATTGTTATTTCAAGGCAACTACTCGTCTCTAATGGAGACAATCATGTTTCACTACATGGCATCATAGGTATGTCAAACATAATTTTATTTTACAATAATAATTATTTTACAATAATAATTATGATTCATTCGATTTGTAACTAGTCATATTTTGTAAAATTTAATTACAAACATTTTTTTCATCTTCTATTTTCTCCTAAAATCAACTCTTGGAAATATACATAATTAAATAAGAAGAAAAATATGACATTTTTCGCATTTTTTAAACATATTGTGCCGCCAAAAGTTAAACGTTTTTTCTTATGCGCATAGAAAAATTTTCATTTCTAGTGATATTTGAAAGCCAAAAATCTCCGTGGATATACGTTTCACCCAAACCAAAACAGATACCGCCTAGACTAACAGTTTTCCGCACAATATATGTTCATAGTAATTTTTTTAAAGAATTTTTTATACAAATCTGAAATGAATATGAATAAAAGAATATCAACGGCCCTATTGGTGCGCCACTGGAGGGCAGACGACAAACTTGGTGCGCTCTATCTCCGAAACCGGAGCGGAGATAGAGCCGTGAGCCGTCCCCCCGCAGCGGGCTATCCGCCACTACATCTGAAATTTGCGAAGTTTCTCCGCTCCGCTGGCTTCTTATTGTTCGCCAGCTTTTACCTTGATTGTAGCATTGTTGCGTTGTTAGTTATTACTTCGGTGATTATACCCTTTTTCCGTTCAGAATACAATAATGCTTAACTGAGCGTCTGTAATCCGTTTAATTATCTCGAATTTACCTTTAATGAATAAAGTTTTACAAAACTACCGTATTTTTCCGATGCAAAGTGGACGGCTTTGCTCTGTTGAAAACTTTTTCGTCGTCGTAGCCTTCTTAAATTACTGGGAGGGAATTCAGTTAGGGAGCATTGTTGAAGCCAAGACGAACGACTCCTAGATTATGGAGTCCGCCGTTTCCAGACGGGGATTTCAAAGGAAATGATAATAAAGTTACAATAAATATAATGCGATTAGTTAAAACTGCACGCCGAGTCAAATTATAAAGTTTCATATCAACGGGACGCTTACTTTCCTTCTTTTTAACCGTTTTTCGTCTCCGCCACAAAAAATATACAGGGTGTTTCATGTGTAATGGATCGCAGAGCAAAAGGGGATTCCAATTACTCATGAAACATCCTGCATATAATTTCAAAACCTCATCAAAAGTTTATAGGCAGACAAAAATTAAATGATCATCAGATATTTGAGAGGTCAGATATCAAAACATCCAAGAAATAGTCGCTCTAAATGTATTTTTTTTTTAATCTACTGAAAATGGTATGTGATGTATACTTCATTTGAAAAGTTTGGTTTCTAGTTAAATAATATGCGTGTTGTCGTAACACGTGATTAGCAAAGCTGCTGGACGATATGCACTCGTAGATTTTGCATGGTACTTTGCGTAGTATGCTCTATAGTTGGCAATGATGTATTTTAAACTAAACCATCACCAAGAAGCGTAGTTATTTAATGGAATCATGTATTGGAATTGCCAATGGAAAAGTAACATAGGTATTGTTCACACTGTAGTGTTTACAAATTAATTCACTCCAAACTAATAATAAACAATTTATTTTATTTACTTTCAAAAACGAAGTTTGTGTACGCAGTTATTTGAATAATTTATATACCTATTAATAAACCCAAATTATTGTTTTGACTTTGGAACAATTTCTATTGAATCTTAAATTAATATCCAATCGAACTGTTAGGAAACTTGTCAACTTGACATTGTCAGAGATTTAAAAGTGCTGTGACGAAACGAGTAAAAGTCGGGATTGCATAGTCAATAGTAGAATAGGCATGGTGATATTAACCAAAAATCACTAAAATTATGTATTTATCTAATGAAAAATTATTCATGGATTATAAAAAACGTATTTATTTTTATATCATGAGCGATATTTTTGATAAAACAAAACTACAAAATACAGCAAACCGCCATGATAGGTTGAACATCAATCAGAGCGAATTACGTCACATCTATGTACCTAAATGTCATTTTGTTTCATTTGTACTTCGACAATATCCGCAGTATTTATCTTCGTTTAAATATTTTGTTTCCCAACTATCAGTTGCTTAGTTTTGTGTTACCAAACACATAATCAGGAAACGTTATGTATTTGAAAAGTTTCTAGAACAAGGAAAGAAAATAAAGCTCAACAACTGCGAAAATATCAAAAAGACTACCTATGTTTGTGATCAAAAATTTATGCAAAGAATACACAAAGAACAAACAGTCCTGCGACACATTTTTGAAAAAACTCGTACTGACTGATGAAGATGACAAGTTGAAGAAGAGACCAGACCAACATCAAAGCAGTTTTTGGTATGAGTTAATGTATGGCAGAGTGACGGCCTCACGAGCGTTTGAATTTAGTCGGTGTAAAACCAATGATGCAGCTCTGATCACGTTAATAATGGAAGGAAAAATCTTGGATGAATCGGCCATGAAACGCGATAGAATGTTAGAAGATGAAGTGAGGAAAACTGTAAGTACCAAATTGGGGAAAAAAAATTAAGAATGTGGTATAATGCTTTGCAAAAACTATCCCACGATAGTAGGATCGCCTGATGGAATCTGTTAAGGCGTTATTATTGAAATTAAGTGTACCACGAATATGAAGACTTTTAAAAATTATGAGGAAAAAAGAAAACCGACCCAAAAGTTTTATGTGCAGATGGCAGCTACAAATGTACCTATTTAACAGGACTTCAAAAGGGCTATTTCGGTGTAGTTGATTGCATCTACAGTACAAATAAAAAAGTAGAAATAATTAATGTTACATTTGATGACAACTAGGTATCAGATTTTCTTAATGTTTTAGTCTCTTCATGGAAAGATAATGTGTATTCATTATTATACTAAAGTACAATTTGAGGGTAAATAAAATGCATATTATACTATTATGGTAACTTTTGGTATTTTTATTTAACTTAAATAATTAATCTTGCAACACAAAACATTAGCACCATATGTTTACTGTTGACAAACATAGATGTGACGTCACGTAGACGCCATGACATGTTTTTGTGTGAGTTTAGACTTAAAATTAAAATGTCAATATTTTTCTACTAAACCTTTTATTTTCCATAGAAATAAGATATTTTTTGAAAAAAGTAAATACTTCCGAACAATATAGAACAGTTTTTCAAAATCTGTCATCATGCCTATTATTTCGAAACTAGTAGGAATAGTATACCTACCGTATTCCCTGAAATTTCCCTCCTGTTCTCAAATTCTCAGAAATATTGCCATCTTTATATTTTTTTATACAAGGTTACCAGCCAAGTACCACAATTTTTTTAATAATCGAAATTGGAAACCTCATTTTGTTGTATTGTTCTGTTCTTTCATTGGGTTATGGATGTATGTATATCAGTTATTCAATTTTTCAGAATTTAAAACTCTTAGTTCTATGCAGAGCGTTATCTTAATGATAATAATACTGTAATGTATAAAGGTAATTATAGATGTGTGATGCATTATTATATGCATATGTATTAAAAGTCAGAAGAAATATTTTAGAATTAATATCCTAAGACTTGGCGTATACATCTCAAATCACCTCCTGTTTACCTCATCCAGCAAGATAATAATGGAGGATAGGATAAGAAGATAGTGGAAGACATGTCACACGATCTAGACCAAATCGAATGATACAAACTGAGGCAGAAATTATCATCATAGTCGAAGAACAACCAACTCCTAGTATCAGACAAACATCTCGTGAGGTTGATTTATATCACAAAAAAGACAGGAAAATTGCACATGTAGACCAACTATACTCATATCATATACGTCGTGTACAAATATTACAAGCAGAAGACCAACCTTACAGGATTCACTTTTGTCAGTGGTTATTAGAACAAAATAATGAGAATGAAAATTTTACTAAATGTGAACCAACAAGGCAACACTTACATAGAAGAGAGTAAGTAACTTTCATAAAAGCCACAGAAGGTAGGTAGAATCCCTTTGAAGAACGAATAACGAATTTGCCCATTATTTATGTTTCTTACAAAATGATATACTCGTTCTTTTAAACAATAAATATTCGACAGAATATGTGGTTTTTGCTTCAAACGGAGTGTGTACTAGTTGGTGGATCGGACATCATGGAGACGTGTTATGGTGCGCCCGATCACCTGACCTTAATCCATATGTATTCTACCTACATACGAAATTTTTTGTTTACAAAACAAAATTCAAACGGTTTAGAGTTACCTGAAAAAATCGCAATAAAAACATTTTATTCAGGAATTTTCGGATTTGGACCCCAAAAACCCGCGTTTACAAAATTCGGGCAAAAAATATTGAATAAAAAAATGTGTGACTCAAAGAGGTAAATGGGAACCTGGTCTGTAAGTGATTTCCAACCCTTTGAGGAATAAGTTATATTATATTTTTTTGGTATGTTGTCTATCAACCTACAATAAATATTCGGTAATAGTACAGGCATTACAGTAGGATCACCCTCAAAAACTGACGGTAAAAATATTCCATGATAAAAAGGTGTGGATCGTGTTGGTGAATCAGATTATGGTTCGTGTCCCAAAAAAAAAGTCAGCGTTAATTTTTTATAAGCAAAAAAACAGGTGAAAAAACAGGTTTTATTAATTTTTAATATAGAACTTCTGCATTTAAAACAATGTAATTTCTGCAAGATATCGGCGCTAAAAAGCCCTTTAATTTGAATGGTCGCACGTCAAAATCGAATAAATAGTTATTGAGTTATTGCAAAAAAACCACTAAAATAAGCCATTTGTTAATTATTTAATAGCTTTAACAATTTGCAAAATATCAATTTCTACCATTGTGTAAACTAAGCGTTTCGAAGGGATAAAATTACGGTTCAAATTTGGAAGAAAAATATTGAAAACTTTTTATGTAATAGCAATTGTTATTAAAAATGGGACTTTTTTTAAAAAAATTTCTATCGATTGGGGGTGTCGCGCAGCATTCAGCAAGGGCTCGTTCTTTTCGTGAAGTGTTCTAGTTTCATGCAGACCCGTTTACCTGATCATTTTTTCAATTTAAATTGTTTAAATATCGCTCCAAACTAATTGCTATAAATGGCTTAATTAATAAATGGAATAGCTCCCGTTGTAAACGCGATCGTTATTGTTTGGCAATATTTTCTTAAAGCTTGAATTTTTTGACGAATTTACAAAAAAAAATGAACTTGCTAAGTGCCCTGGGAGCAGAGATAGGATTTAAAAAAAAAAAAAAAAAAAAATTTACCCCCATTTAAGTACAACCATTATTTTTTTATCTATTAGCAGTAGTAAATAATTAATTTGGATCAAAATTAAATTATTGTAAAATAATAATCATGGCAAATATAAGTCGATTATGCAGTAATAGTGGCTACTTTTAAAAATTAAAGAGAACGTTTGAAAATGTTGCAAAATACCCACCGATAATGGAAAGCGTATAAATTGCAGTAGTAAATAATGGTCTTTGCTTTAAATCGTGAAGGTAAAAGTTAATAATTCGACGAGCTACCCCAAATTAAAAAAAAAATGATGAAATTCTAAGCAGTAGTTGCGGAGAAAATGGAAAAAATTTCACTTGGTTTGGATTTGAAGATCCCCCCACCACCGAGCCGCGAGCTCCGGTCCATAGCCGCAATTTCATCTCGCGTTTGGCGGTGGATTCAGGGATGTTGTTTTAATGCTAGTACCATCACGATTTTTTTTAAGAAACTTCAATTCTCCCTTTAAACATTGCTGAAAACGGCACCACAAAAAGTTAATAATTAAAGGCGTGAGATTTTAAAAAAAATCCTATCTCTGCTCCCAGGGCACTTAGCAAGTTCATTTTTTTTTGTAAATTCGTCAAAAAATTCAAGCTTTAAGAAAATATTGCCAAACAATAACGATCGCGTTTACAACGGGAGCTATTCCATTTATTAATTAAGCCATTTATAGCAATTAGTTTGGAGCGATATTTAAACAATTTAAATTGAAAAAATGATCAGGTAAACGGGTCTGCATGAAACTAGAACACTTCACGAAAAGAACGAGCCCTTGCTGAATGCTGCGCGACACCCCCAATCGATAGAAATTATTTTAAAAAAAAAGTCCCATTTTTAATAACAATTGCTATTACATAAAAAGTTTTCAATATTTTTCTTCCAAATTTGAACCGTAATTTTATCCCTTCGAAACGCTTAGTTCACACAATGGTAGAAATTGATATTTTGCAAATTGTTAAAGCTATTAAATAATTAACAAATGGCTTATTTTAGTGTTTTTTTTGCAATAACTTAATAACTATTTATTCGATTTTGACGTGCGACCATTCAAATTAAAGAGCTTTTTAGCGCCGATATCTTGTAGAAATTACATTGTTTTAAATACAGAAGTTCTATATTAAAAATTAATAAAACCTGTTTTTTCACCTGTTTTTTGCTTATAAAAAATTGACACTGACTTTTTTTTGCGGCACGAACCATAATCTGATTCACCAACACGATCCACACCTTTTTATCACGGAATATTATTACCGTCAGTTTATTTTCATTTTGGACCATTCTGTTGCCAGAATGCCTGTACTAAAATGTAAAATACAAAGTTATGGTTCTTCACATTGTTTTGCACTAACATACGTTATTTGATCTTAGGTGTACAATTAACCCTTTCGTAGGGGTGGGTGCGGATTTGCATATATTTTTTGTAATGCTCAAAATTTTATTTTAAAACGTTTTCTCAAATTACTTACAAATTGGTGCATTTCATTTTAGCTTTACCTTATTCTCATTATTTCACCCTATTTTTGAGATTTTCAGCGTTTTACTAAAAAATTATTACTCATCTCTCTGGTACAGAACTTTTTCTTGTGGGTCTGGTTATTGTTAGCAAATGCTGTGTCTAGGTTTTCGGTGTCATTATTTTTTTTAAGGACATCTACAGATCTAAAGTTGTATATTGCACCCTGTGTCAAGAAGAAGATAATTTATAGTGTCCCACGGGGATTATTTAGCAAAAAGTTTAATCAAAACATTAGCTTTTACGTCCGTTTTTGTATTTGAACCACCATGAAATTAATCGGCAAAATAAAAAAACGGGAATAGTACCTAAATGCGTCCTGACTATATAATCGAACTAGGCCTTTCCACCCTGGAAAAAGTTCGTCTTCGTGTCGCTCCTGAATTACCCGCCGGCAGTGGATTGCTCAAACTGTTTTGTTTCCCAACTCATTACAAGGGGCTGCGCTGTACTCCATTCGAAAAAGTTCCACAAACAAAAATTTTAATTTCTGCGTAAGGGCCTCACGCCATGTTGATTTCATTATTTCAAGAAATAAAATAAATCCGGGAAAGAGTTAGAAGTGCCCACTTCATTTTTTCGTAAATAAACGAACATGAGTAAAGTTCCATAAGCTCGCCGGGTTTCAAGTGGGCATTCATTAAACTAAGTTGGGAAATTGTTGTACCTGCCCGAGTTCTCTCCTATGCCTACCCCTTTGAGATCGTTTCCGAATAAAATTAATTACAACTCCTGGTTTTTAATGAAACCACAGTTTTAATATCTGAAGGAGTATCGCACAACGAAACCACCGAAGCAACCGTCTCTGTTTTTTACTGTTTAGACCTACGCTTCAACACAAAAACATTCACTGAAACCTGTAACATACAGCTGAACACTGTTTGCAGCAATCCCATTTCATTACATTCAGATTTAGGTATGGAACGACAAAGGTATAGCTTTGAACTACATACACAACACACAAAATTTAAAAAGTTCTCCGTTACGCAGGTGTGGCCAGTAGTCCAAGAGAATTAAACTCAAAACCTTCGAGATATGACTGTTGCTTGACGTAGCTTAGATATTAGTAAAAATCGGTCGAAATTAATATACAGGGTGTCTCGGCACTTGATACAAAAAGTCGAGTGCAGATAGATGAGGTCAAAATAATATCAGTTTTTCACATAGTTTTTTTTCATATGGGCCTTCGTTAACAAGTTACGGGCCCTCAAATGTGAAAATTAAAAAGTTATCTTTATTTACGGTCTCTAAACCGTTAACATCAGCATGATGCAAATTTGGTGATCGATAACATATGTGTACAGTTTGTTTTTGATGTTGTAAGTGAAACTTCATTAGGTCCAGATTGCCAGGGACGGACTATGCCCAATGGTTAACAACCCAGGGTTTTTAATGGATGACGATCACAATCTGCCTGTATCAAAAATAAGTTCCCTGGATAATTTGCTAACGATAATACCCTCTAGGTTCAACTCGGTAAAATGAATAGTTTAAGAAATATTTGTGATTTTATGGCACAATGTACACCTAGCGGTGCCTCCACCATTTGTTGTTTTTCATTTTTAACTGCACTTAATTACTATGTTAGAAGCCTACATATTTTTAAAATAAGAGTCTAGAAATTCTTACTCTCTGCTAATGTAATTTTCACTAACACAATTTGACAAACACACTTTACACATAAAACAAAATAGAAAAATAAAACAAGAATAAGTTAAAGTTAAAAAAATAATTTAAAAGAATGAAAACTTTCCAAATACATTCTCAATATACACACCTTCCGCCTCCACACACTTCCTAAGACTACGAATGTTATTTGGTTGTACACCAAAGAGCAGTTCTGGAGTAATAATACGTTTTTGAGGAACGTCTGAATGGACATCGATATTTGGAGTTTTTGCAAAATAATTTGCAGCCACTATTAGACAATGTTTCACTAGACACCTGAAGAAACGATTGGTTCTTGCATAATGGGGCGCTTCCCCATTTCAATATTAATGTACGAAATTATATATCCATTGTGTTTAATAATAAATGCATTGGGAGAGGAGGCCCAATTTCATGGCCACCACATTCTCCAGATTTTAACCCGATGGACTTCTTCCAACTGAATACTTGTAAAGTTTAGTGTACCCAACCCCAGTACAGATAACGGATGAATTGCTGCAAATAATTAATTTCCATTGTGATAATATTAGACATATCCCAAAAATGCTTATTCGTGTACAAACAAATAGCATTCGTAGACTTAGGAAGTGTGTGGAGGTGGAAAGTGCCATATTGAAAATGTATTGTGATAGTTTTCTTTTAAATTATGTTTTTAATTTATTTTAACTTATTATTGTTTTGGTATTTTGTGTTATGTGTATAGTGTGTTAGTCAAATTATGTTAGTGAAAATTACATTAGCGGACAGTAAAATATTCTAGACCCTTATTTTAAAAATATGTACAACTCTAACATAGTAAATATGTCCATTAAAAATTAAAAACAAAAATGGTGGAGGCGCCACTCGATGTGCACTATGACAAATCACAAATATTTCTTAAACTGTTAATTTTACCGAGTTGAACCAAGAGGGTTTATCGGTAGTAAATTCTTCAGGGAACTTATTTTTGATACAGTAAAATTGCGATCGTCTTTTATGTAAAAATTCTGGGTTATTATCCATTGGGCATAGTCCGTCCCTGGCGTTCTGGGCATAATGAAGTTTCATTTACATCAAAAACAAGCTTTACGCATGTGTTATCGATCACCAAATTTGCAGGATGCTGAAGGTAATAGTTTAGAAACTGTAAATAAAAATAACTTTTTAATATTCACTATTGGGGACCCCTAACTTGTTAACGAAGGCCCGTATGAAAAAAATTTATATGAAGAACTGATATTATTTTGACCTCGTCTATCTGTACTAGACTTTTTGTATCAAGTACCGGAACACCCTGTATACAATTAAAATATAAGTTTGCACCAAGAAAAAAAGTTTTGCTATTTGCAGGAAAAATTAAAAACTGCAAAAATACGCAAAAATTTTCTCACATTTTCCAATATAACTTTTTAAATACGCAGTTTACAGAAAAAACTATTACTGGTGAAGTTATTTGTTATGAAATTTGCTATAAGATAGACTTGCTTTGATACCCGCGCGTATTCTATTTTTGTTGCTAGATAGCCAAAACAGCGTAAGAAAGTGATGAAAATCGAGGTAATTTTGAAGGGTTCACCTGACAGATAAGAAATTGTCCAATTCTACTAATAATACTAATAAATGTAGATATAAGTACTCTAAAGTATTAGAAAATGAAATCCCAAAACGCGATCCAAATCGGTCTGATAGTTTTAGCTGGACACAATTTGTTAAGTACTAAATTTTTTTCGCGAAATAGTTATTTTTTGCGTCAATGCTGGGGTTAAAGTTAGGCATTTTAATTGACGTTGATTTTTTTTGCAAATACTTAAACCCTTTAACTATGATACATAATCGTTATAATATCAATTTTTCTTTTTTTTTAATAATTTTTGGAGCGATTTTAAAAGTTCGAAAAATTTTGGCTTTATAAACAAATACTTTTGTGAAGCGGTTTAGCGCGTTGGAAAATATACCAAAGTATTAAAAAACAGTTCTCGGAAAGACGCTTAACTGGAAAAAAAGAACGTTCAAATCGGTCGTATAAGTTCCGAGATATCGAGTGTCAAAGTCAACAAGCGTTAGCTGCAAAACTAATTGTAACCATAATGTAACAACAAAAATTTGGTAGGTTATTTCAAAAACTTTCCGTATGTGTTTTTATAAATATTATCTCATATACATAATTTTCCTTCAACCCATTTCGGAAATATTTAAAAAAAATAATTTTCTGAGGCCCCCATTTAGGGGGTCTCAGAGCTCTCTTAAGAAACATTTCTCGACCCATGTTTATTTGAAAAAATATTCTTATTTTGGCAATAGAATCAATTAGTAAATTATTGGACACTAATTATGAGACACCCTGTATAATGGGGCCTGCTGAATCATCAGGATTTTATCAACAATTCTTATATCAGCACCTGTTATTTATAGACGTGTTTGTGGTGTTTTATTTAGCTTCATCTTTCCTTCATTTTTTTACAGTTCTCTTATGTTTTTATGTCTATTTGCATTCCGTCTGTAATGCGCCATTCCATTTTTTTGCATTTATTTACAATAAACTTTTCACTAGGTATGAATTAACAAAATTTGGTACCATCAAAAACTGTCAGTCGACTACAATTTAAACATTTATTTACATTTATGTCTCTATCAAGTTATTCAGATGTAAATGAAGTGAAATAAAATTTTCATGTCCCACGTATATAGAGAATATTTATCGTACTGGGAGGATTTTAGTACCAGAACGTGCATCTATTGTGTAATCATAATGCCTCAATTTGTGGTAAATAATAATTGGGGTTATTACTACAAATAATATCGCTCGTAATAAATCCGACGATAAATTCTGTGACGAGGGATTGCGATAATTTTCATGGTCTCGCTGCGATATTTTGGTGAGCTTCCAAATGAACTCCACTATATTACCGTATTATCGTATTTGCACTGTCGCATTTGTGTGATAACGACGTATTAACTAACCATTGGTTGTTACGTTCCTGATTATATAACATATTTGCCCGTTGGTAGTTACCTGCACCCTACACATTAACAAAAAATTTCTGAGTTTATTTGTTTTAGAAAGAAGAGTTAATATTTCTCAAAAATGTTGCAAACAAACCTCTATCAGAGAGTGATAGTGACAAAAATATAGAACATTCCATTTGGAAAAATTAGACCGAATATTTCCAAAGTTTAGAGCACCACATATCAAATTTCTAAAGCTAGGAAAATGGCTAACGATAATTTTATAAAAACGCATACAAATTCCCAAAAAACAATTTGGAATTTAGTTAATACTAAGGTAAAGTTGGGAGAGATTGCCAACATTTTGGGAAGTAGATAACCATTTATTTTTTATAAGGGTTATACCTATTATATATATTTTTAGTAATTCCTCAACTGTCCTACTAATAGGTAAGTAAAAAACAACCACTAAAATACTACAAAAAAAATTGTTTTTAATAAGTATATAAAAACTTGCATTTGGCCATCTATCCCTATTCAGCTGGGTGAGTTAGCCAATGCCATATGGGAGAGATGACCTTATAATATAAATGGTATTAACATAACAAAATGTGACAATAAAAAATGTTATAATGAAAAAATAAATTGTTATTCAATATCTACTTATTATGTTTTTTTAAACGCGATTTTGCCGCAGTCTTGGCAAGTGTTTAGGAAAGAAGAGCAATTTTCATGGAACCATCTCTTGCATATTTTTATTCAAGCGTTTTTCTAGGAATACCAAAATTCTGTGAGGCACCGTTTACAGAACAACCATTTCTGACAGCTTCAATTGCTCGCTTCAGTTTTTTTTTTCAGTATAATTTCCACGGTTTGAATATTTTCTTTTATACTTTGTTGGCATTTTTCTGCAATAAATTTGAAATTCATGAATAAACAGATGAAAAAGATATATGGCCATCTATCCCTTCCAGTTGGAGGCCATCTATACCAAATACCAGGAAGAGATGGCCAATACGTCATATAAAACTCATAGCAGACTTGTAACGGCTATTAGAAGTTAGAATGCATTATTAAATATTGTACCCACCCAATTTGTAGAAACCAACAATATATTTCCGCTTATATGTTCACAGTGTCACCTATTATGCAATGGACATAAAAATTGTTAGCGGCACAATAATGTTTTTTTTCTCTTAGTGCTTAAATATCACTTTGACGCATATTAAAACACAGTGCTCGTATGCAGTTGCTCACATATAATGCCATATAGGACATACAGTGCCATATGTCGAATGCTGAATTAAGTTTTAGCTGTTGGCCATCTCCCCCACTTGGCCATCTCACCCTACTTTACCCTACTAAAATGAGTTACTCAAATAATTTAAGTAACTTGACACCCGAGTGTCAATAATACTATAGGTAGTATTATTGACACTCGGTGTTTAATAACTATTTTATAAATGTTGCTAACAATGTTATAAGTAATTTACCCGTTAATAACACCGATTTAAATAGCTCCGTCCAGTGAATAGTTTTTCTTTTCTGAAGTGTCCCCTTGGGAAGTCATTAATATTGTTAAGAGTTTTGAGAGCAAACCCTGTTTGGATGTATATAATATTTCAACAAAAATTTTAAAATCAATAATCGACCCAATATTAATAAGTTGCACTGATTTAATTAATTATTGTATACATAAAAATATTTTCCCCCAATATTTAAAAATTTCTCTGTTCCTATTTATAAAAATAATTATCTTAATAATTCCTCTAATTTCAGACCTATCTCTGTAATACCTCATCTAGCTAAAATATATGAAACCATCTTAAAAATACTAATAACTAATTATTTTGAGACTCGGGGACTTTTCAACCCTCAACAATTCGGTTTTTGAAGTAATCTATCAACTACACTAGCCATAGATTTTCTAACATCCACAATAAACAATAGTTTTGAAGAAGGGAAATACGTTGCTAGTCAATTTTTAGATTTGACAAAAGCTTTCGATTGTGTATCACACGAAATTCTTATACATAAACTACATAATTATGGTTTTTCATCGTACAGTTCGGATTTATTGAGATCCACAAGGTTCCATATTGGGTCCGTTACTGTTTCTGATACAATTAGGAAAATCATTAATATATAATGATTTTCCTAATTGTTTACCTAATGATACTAAAAGTATACTCTTTGCTGATGATACCAATATAACTAGAATCAACTTAAACTTGGAACAGTTAATGACATCAACTTATGACCAACATGCATCGGTTGAAAACTGGTTTGCTAGTAATCAACTCAGTTTGAATACTTCGAAGACCAAAACTATGATTTTTCGTCTCCGAAATATGGAAAACTGTAATAATCCAGCACACGTAAAATTCTTGGGAGTTCATCTTGACCCAAAACTGACATGGAATCAACATGTTAATTATGTTTACTCCAAGATATCAAAACATACTTATTTACTCCGGAGTCTCAAACGAAGAGTCTCAATATCAAGCTTGCTGATAGTTTATCATGGCTATATCCATTCCATCATAACATATGCTATTTTAGTATGGAGTCATGCCCCCTTTATGAAAAAATTTTTCCTTTTCAGAAAAAAATTATTAGAATCATATCTGACCTTGGTTTTAGAGATGATTGTAGAGAGCAGTTTTCCAAATTGAACATACTAACTCTACTCTGTGCATATACTCGTATACTTCAGTGTCTTATTCATGTCAAAAAACATGTACATAACTTTGAAATCAGAAGTGAGACTCACTGTTATAATACCCGAAAGAGCACATACTTATCTAATAATATTCTAAGACTTAGTAAAACGAGGGTCGGTACTAATTGGGCCATCAAATTTTTAACATAATACCTCACAATTTCAAATTCTTAATGACAATAATTTTAAATCAAGGATAAAAAAATACTTAATAAAAAAATGCCTTTTATAGTTTTGAAGATTTTATTGACAGTAATGTAGCTCGAATATAAATGTTATCATTAATCTTAGTGTGTCGTTTATCTTATTTATTTTAATTATATGTTGTTTATGTATATTTTTTATAAAAAAGTTAGTTAATTGCTATCATTATGTGTATTGTTATTTACCACTTTCTTTTTTTTTTGGATGCGTTTAAATACTTTTATGTGTATGTAACACTAGCCTTTATAGATAAATATGAATTTTAAAACTTTACACTTAAAATTAATGATATTATGGCTGAACCACCATGTATACAAAAATGTAAACATGACAAGTATTATCATCAGGAATATAACTTAATAATCAATTCGCATAAGGTGCCTGTGTTATATACATGTCCACAAGTTCTCTGGTACACTAGGGAGTAATCATCATCATATGATTTTAGGTAAACGAAATCCACTTTTCGGCACATTCTCTCAAATTATAATCATTTATGTATTTATTCTCATTTTTAATAGGATACAATCATTTTAATATTACCAAACATACAAAAGATTTTTAATACAATTATCTTAGATATCTTTTGAACGATTCTTTAATACTCTAATACTATACACGATGTTTACAGACTTGTAGAGGATAATGAATAAATTGTACATAAACTCGAATAACAGAAATAATTTTCGCCATTACAATATTTTTTTGTTTAATAATTATTGATTTACGGCACTGATACGATGAAAACTTTTTTGAAACTCGCATTTTCCATCAGCGTTTCCATATGTTACCACCATGTCCCTTAATTCATTAATACTGTATTGTTGGGCTATTTTAGTATGTTTATTCGTACTTATTATTACACACACCACAGGCTCAATGTCCTATCAGAAAAAAACGTAATTAAAAGTAAAACATTAAAATGGAATGAAAAAGCGGAACACAAACCACAAAAATTCACCACTTCTTATGTAGTATGTACGTCGAGGATGATTCCAGAGGTCCTCAATAAGTTTTAGCGATTTTGTATGTTATTCATTTTAGCGTCATTTTGCAGCTTCAATGAGTTTAACTATTGAAAATGTTTATAAACAATACCATTAAAAAATTTGCGGAAATTTGTTTAGTATGACTTAAATCATATTAAGTTCTTCATAATGCAACATTTGATTTCATTTTGACGTATAAGATATGATATGATTGCGTTGCAAGTGCAATATGTACACTCTTATCGCAGACAAAATATCAGTATATACTTAACAAATATTGTATATTTGTGGCATTTGGTCAGTCCTATAAAATTTTTGTCAAGCTCTACTTTGTTTCTTGATTAAATGGAGGTTTTATTGTCTATAAAACTATGTCACATACTAAAGCGGATATGCACCATCATTTAACTAGTTTAGAGGAACAAAATGCATGCAAATAGAATTTAATAATGAGTCCATTGCCATCTCAGTGTTCAACAAACTCTTATACATTCATGCAGCTGTTTTATTTTATAGAGAGTGGCTCGCTTCCAAATGGTCAACACTATACATGCTCTTATTTATAGTTTATTTTTAGTTTGCGTTGTACTGGGAAGGCCCAAAAGAACTTTTTCAGTTCAATTACTACTTCCCCAAACGTTTTAGATTATTACCATATTTAAAAAAATAACTCATTTCATATGTAAACTTCAAACCAGTTGCACTTTTTTGTATCTGTAATAATTTTTTTAACATTCTGGGTAATTCACTGTAATGTAAACAGGGTGTTTCAGAAAGACGTCCCGTAAATACAGGGGATGATAGTACGACAAAAAATAAGAATTTTTTGTCTTATAAACTATCTCTTGTTTTCGAGGTATAGAGCGACAAAATAAATTTTTTTAAATAGAATTTTTACGAATGTTTCCAAACGGTGCGAAATATTTTTATGGTATGGTATGGTAACTTGGTATTCCGGAGTTTTTAAGGATACCAAATACGCTGGTTTAATTATTTTTTGTATATTTCATAGAGGGTGCTAGTTATGCTACATTCCTATTACATTTTAAGTTCTAATTTTTTTAAGGTTAAGTTTTTTACCATTCGGGCTCCAATTTCTAATGTACAATTTTATTTTCTAAAAATAATGTACTCTTGTTAAAACTTCCTAATGTGGACGGTTTTCGAGAAAAAAGACTTAATTAAACTCTTATTACGGTGTATAAAATAAGTGACTTTTCTCAAAGTAGGCTTATGTCAAAACTTATTAATGGATGTATCATAAACAACGCATACATTCTTAGTAATGTTTTAAACTCTAATTTACTTTATATCAAAATTTTATTTTGTCGCTCTGTATCTCGAAATCAAGAGGAGATAGACATATGGTTCATGGATAAAAAATTCTTATTTTTTATCGTACCATCACCCGCTGTATTTATGGGAGGTCTTTCTGAAACACCCTGTATATTACGTGTGCGTATACTTCTAGGGCGGTAAAATTACACTGACGAATCGAACAATTGTATAAAAATGGGGCAATTACAAAAATTTAAATTTAGAATTGGATACAACGATAGCAATTAGTTTTTGTTTAAGCTGTTACTACAAAATTATGATTCATTATTTATTTTGTGTTCGATAAAATAAATATTCATATTTTCCGTATATGGCAAAACCTTTACGGATTAATTTATTTTGTATAAATTTTTATATTATCTGTAGCCGGCACATCGCATAATTAAAATGTAAAATACGATTACAAATAATATAACATGGTCCATCGTATTTTATTTTGGTTGTGGAGTACGTATTTAGTTAAAAAATATTAAACAAATTTGCCGACAAAAATAACTAATTGGACAGAATTAATTCGTAAAAGTTCAAAATAATGTATGTTACTATTTATTACATACCTACAGCATTTGCAAATATCGGTAAACAAGCTTTATAGTATCAATTTTATATTACGTTAGACAGACAATTTTCGGAAACACTGGAAAAAAAAGTTGTCTCAGCAATTAGCATTCTTGTATGTGAGGTCAAATATATTTTGCATACCCAGATGTCTGCTGTAGAAGAACAGTGTTTAACTTTTTTGAATTTGTGTGGATTAGCTTAATACATTTACAAAAAAGTAAGAAAATGTTTTAAATGTTGTTTTTTAGTTCTAGACAACAATTGCGTTTCATTTTTTTTTTTTGTTTACTCAAGGGAGAAAATATTTTCTTTCTTTGTTAAACTAGATAAACATACCTATACCGAACTTTTGTTAAGATATGTTTTCATACTCGTAGAGATTTTTTTCAAAAAAAAATATTAATTAGTATTTTTCCAACTGTTTTTAATTCGAATTTCTTCCATTTTTCCAAATTTTTGCTTCGGATAAAAAAGTCATTTTTCCGAATTGTTGTGGTGTGTGTGTGAATGTGGATCGGTGGCTTTGGTAGTACCAATTAGCCAGAGCTATTTCGGGACTCTTTTAAAATGTTTTGGAAACTATTCTACTCATGATTTACAAATTTTTATATCCTTTCGTTTTTGTTAGCATTTGTTTATGTTAGTATCGTAGTATAGAAGATTTACAATATTTATATCTATTTGGTTTTGTTACTATTTGTTAGTAGGTAGATTCTTTTTCTTTTTTATTATTATTAATTATATTAATTTTATCTTCATATGTTATTCCTTGTCATGTCATATTGTCATGAACATATTTTATTGTATGGTTGTTGATAATTTCATTTTTGTTTTATTTTTATTTCTTATTTTTTTAATCCAATAACAATTCTACAATTTAGATTATTTACTTTTACATATTCTTTATTCTTTATACAATAGATCTTATGATTATTTACAATATGTAATTATTATTTGAACTCATATTCCAATACTGGATCTTTTAATGAATCCAAATGTACTATTAAATACCTCATATTTATTTATTTATTTATCCAATACTGGATCTTTTAATGAATCCAAATGTACTATTAAATACCTCAAATTGTCTGAAGCCAGTAATGTGATCAAATTGAAGGAAGCTTCTGCTTTTAACTTATATAATTCTTCTAGAAGTAGGTCTCGGTGAGTTATATATAGTGGCCATTCTAGTATTTATTATATGTTGTAAAACTCCTATTTCCCCACATAAACCGTATGGATTAGCAGTTTGTCCAATTATATGTTTTAATAAATTATCTGTTTGCTAAGTTGTGAAATCATGTCTTTTGTCGTATGGATGGTTGTATTTGTTTATAGACGGCTCCGGAGTGGGAGCGTTCATAGATACTTTGCCACTTTAAATTGAAATTTCTTCTAAATATCGGAGTTGAGTCAGATGGTGGTAACATGCTTTCAGTTGTTGTTCTTCCCGTTGTAGCAGCTATTTTTGTATAGTGATCCACCGTTTCATTTGATTTGATGCCGATATGGTCCTTTATCCAAACAATTTCTAAATTTTTATTAATTTGTTTCAGTTCACCATGCACAGACAAATATTTTGCATAGATTTTATCAACTTTAGTTATTTTGTTTGTAGAACTTAAATCTACTAAGCTTTTGCAGTCCGTGAATATTACGGAATTTTAGTGAGGAGACGATTTGACATATTCCATGGCTTTTTGTACTGTGTACTGTTCTGCTGTGAATATAGATGCCTCGTCGGGTAATTTAAACATCTCGTAGTAATTTTTATTTTCAAGGTAGAATGCACATCCAGTTGGTAGTCTATTTTAGAGCCGTCTATACTCAAAATTTGACCATTTGTGTCTCGATTCGTATTGGAAAAGATTATTGGTTAAGCTGGGTGAATCTTATTCGATTACTTTTAAGTAATGGACCTTTATTTCGTGTAGGAAATCATTATAACTAATTGTATAATAGGGATCTGCGTTGGTTGTGTAACAATGGAATGAATTATCTAGAAGATTTTGGTATGAGTTTACCATGACCGGTGATTTTTTTTTTCGACCGGTAAGGAGAAGTTCAACATAGATAATTTATAGAGACTGTTTATACACTCGCTTTTCTTTGCGTACAATTTTATGACAAAGTCGCTTAGGAATTGTTTTCTAAGTGATAATGGAGGTTCACAAGTTTCTACTTCTATTGCTTTAATTGGAGTTGTGTTTAACTGCCCGAGACATAGTCGTAGACTTTTTTGCACGATCAAGCTTTTTTAGTTCACTTACCATGTTTGTTTCTACGACAGTAGGATGCGCTTATTGGTTGCTAAGGCTAACAAAACGGTAAGTAATTCACTCACCGTTCTAGAACGGTAAGTGAATAACTGTCAAAATAGACATTTTCAACATCGCATTGATTTGGAATGAGTTTTCTAGAATTCAGTTTTAAATGTGGGTAATTGATATAAAAGAAAGATGTATTTTAAAGCTATTTATTAATGTTGAAATTAAATGTACAGTTTGTACAATTGCTTACAGAAATTGCATGTTTTTCGATTTAAAATAATTGTCAGTTTCATCAATTAAAAAAGCCGTGAAAACAATAAACATCAGTAGATCAGTAGATTTAAAAAAACCTACTTCGCAAATTTATTCAGAAACGTAATTTTTGACGTTACATAAAAAAATTAAATACGTATATATATAATTTCGTTTTCATTTATTGCGATCGTGCAAAAAATAGTATAAGCATCACGAACGTTAAGAGTTATACCGTTCTCAGACAAAATTGGAGGCTTCGCTTCGCTCAGCCTCCAAACATTGTCTTCGAACGGTAAATAACCCTTACCGTTCTTAATGCTTAATATACTATAACTACATCTATTTTTCTTAATTGCTGAACCATACAAAATGCTGCCATAATCCATGATGGATCTTACTAAAGACTGATAGAATAACAAGGCGATATTTGGATCCGCTCCCCAAGTACTTTTAGTAAATACTCTAATGATATTTATGGAATTTTCCGTTCCTTTTATAATTTGCTGGATATGGTCTCTCCAAAGGAGTTTTTTTGTCCAGAGTGATTCCTAAGTAGTTTACTGAATTCTTATGGGCAAAGAGATATGGAATTGTTAAATCTCTAGTTGGCAGTTTAATACACAATTTGTTAGAATATAAAATTTGCAAAAAAATACGTACCTATATGTCTTAAAATAATTTTTTAGTGCACTTATATCATAAAGTTTTCCATATTTTTATCTACTCTATCAAGAAAAAACCGATAACACAGAACTAAATATCTTATAGCTCATTCTGTATTCAGCATTTATCGCAATAATCATTTTGTTTGAGTATTTGTTGCCACCGTTACAGTTCTTACAACAAACTGCGTCGTTAATATAAAGCATGTGTTACTCATTTATTATTTACTGTGGATACAAACACACTGTATATATTGCAGCAAAATGTAACAATACTGTTTATAAAAGAAATACGACGAATGAAAACCGAACAACCATAGAAGAGAGTCAATTACTTTGCTCCAGATTTGCCGCAAACGTTCAATCGGTTCATTTGGACACGTTTTATTCAAATCAGCTAAATCTTGCTTGGCACAAACAACAAATATACAGGGTGCTTCATAACTAACAGTTTATATTGCAACAACACAGTGAAGCAACCTAGATGAGTATGNCACATAATGCCCAAATAAATATAAATTATTTGAATGCTACATTTGAAGACCGCTGAATTGGTACAAGAGGACCTACAGATTGGCCGCCACGATCTCCAGATATTAATACATTGGATTTATTTTTCTCTCTTTCGTAAAAAAAACAAATTATTTATTTATTTATTTATTTATTTATTTAACACTTTTTGTATCTACAGGTATAACCTAAATGATACAATTAATGGAAGAATACAGTAACGTAAAGTACGTAAAGATAAGAAATCCATAAATAACTAAAACACATAAAACAAAAATTATAAAACACGGAATAAAAAGTATTATAATCAATTAAAAACACAGAGAAATAAAAGTAAGTTTAGTTCAACTGCTTGATAAAATTAATTAATTGATACATAGAAATATTGAGAATGTCGATGTTAAATGCCAGTGAATTCACAGCTTTTATAATTTCGCTCACGGAAGAGTGCAGCCCGACATTTGTGCAATGATGACTTGATTGAAGTACTTCCGTCGATCTAGTTGCATAGTTTGGAACTCTTAAGCTAAATAAAAACAATAACTCATTGCAGTCTATCTTCCCATTAGAAAGTTTATATGCAAATTTTAAATAAACACATTGTCTTCGATGCTGCAGGGATTTCATGTCAATTAGATTAAATCTATCTTCATACATATAATTATTTTTGTCTATGTTAAGTTTGAATAATTGCAAATTTTACGCCGAACAGATTCTAATCTATTAATGTAAGTAAAATATTGAGGGTTCCAAATTATGCAGCAGTATACTAAGCAAAAAGGGGTACAAGAGAATTATATAATAAAATAACTGATAAGATATCAGTAAACTCACGAGTTTGCCACTTAATAAAACCGCATAACCTGAAACATTTGCGCAACATATCTTCAATATGGACATCGAACCTCAAATAGCTGTCAAATTTTAATCAGTAATGTTTACTCTTTGAACTGTAATCTATGTGATAATCTGAAAAAATTACATTCTCTTCATCATTTAAAGACACGTCGTTTGACTTACACCATTTCACTAATGAATTTAAGTCACTCTGAACTCGATTGCAATCATCAGTATGCTTAATATTCAAAAATAATTTTAGGTCATCAGCAAACATTAAGAATCTACAATTAAAAATATCATTTATAAAATAACAAAAATAATATAATGTATAATTTATGCCAATATGACAAAATTCTAGGACCGTATTGGAAAAATTTCCATTCAAACAGACAGTCAAATAGAAAATAATAGTTGTCAAATTTAATATAAATCACGGACATTATTATCAGTTTACTTACTATTAAAAATTTTATTATATTTATAGCCGACTACTTACTGAGCGTTAATTGTTTACACAGAATTTACTCACGTTAGTGTAAAATTTCACACGGATATACAGGGTGTTTCTGAAATTGGTGCGTTCCTTCGAAGGGGTAAATAGATGACATCGAAATAAACAATTAATCGGCCTGTGGTCTACAATATCATCCATATTTTCCAGATAAAAAATGTCAAACAAAAAAAGCGACAGTTTTTAAACCAGCCTTGTTGTGTAGTGCGCAAGTCGCAATTACAAGAATAAAACAACGCTTTTACGGGCTCTCTGTTAGAAAGTGTCCAATTTCATCAGCTGCAATAAAAATACACCCAAATTAAATAGTCTAAAGTAATCATATCGAGACTTAATGCACAGGTCCATTGAGTCTTATACATCCATTGATATGAAAAGCGAGTGAGTAAAAAGTTACAAACAGTTCGAGAAGCAGGCAAGGCAGCACCGCTATGCATGAAAACCATATTTGCATGCGTATGTGACCGAACGTCATTTAATAAATCAGATAGTTTATTTGTTAGAAACTCTAAATCCGCGACATCATTTGCGCTGGATAAGTCGATGAGAGTAAGCAAGACTCATTCGCGTCCGCACCCTGCACGAACAACCACACTCAACTTGACCTAGTTACTGCATTGGAAACAGTTGATTAAGTGAGGCGGTGCAGGGTCTGCCTAAGTTTCGCGTAATAGTTTTTGGTTAATTTTCTGGAACCATGACACTTTAGATTATAGGCTGAATAATGAAAATTGTTTATTTTCACGTCTTATTCCCCTTTCGAAGGAACACACTTAATTATTACTATGTTAAATATGATTTTACCAAGTACCATTTTTCTGAGGCTTCTTTAATGCATAGCCAAGTGAACATAGCCCAATAAATGTGAAGATTTCAAACTTTGCAGACACATCCAACAAAAACTTGCAAAGTAGGACATTCCTACATCCCATACAATATCTTTGGTTAACGCCCGGGCAGACATTTGGTTTAGCACATAAAGTACATTTCATTTTGTAAAACACATTAACCGTCATCTAAATTATGCTACAATTTTCATTACGTGCAATATTAATCTAGGCGCCTGGCTGAATTAAATCGCTTCATGCGAGTCAAAGAAGCCTTTGAGCGAAATTATATCGGCTGACGTTTCAATTACGTACTATTTTCCTTACTTTAACGGGATAATGGGTTTATCGTTGGCGCGGGGCCCCAATCAAGTACGCACCTGGTGCCTCCCTCGTGGAATCTAATCATCTTGCGCTGGTCAAATGCCGGGTAGTTATTGCGAATGTAAAATAATATCGCTATGATTGCAGGACATTTCCCGGAGACGTGACGATGGTGGAAACTGCGAGTTCTACATGCCGGTAAAAAAGGACGAGTCCTCGCCCTTCCGCGTCGTACATACCAAGCCACGTTTTAGATATGAAGAAGATCAATACACGTTCTCTTCTCCTATTTTTTTTAAAATTAAATAATGACGCTCTTTCCGCTATCGTGCGTAAAATATTAACTACGCACCCTCAACTATATGTAAATTCTACGTCTGTCGCACTACATTGTACATAATAATGGAGAATGAATTGTTTGACTATGTTTTAACTTGCGGTGACAATATTTACAGTTGCCATTTTATCTACAACCCAATAATAATTTTTATCTCCTCCCCACATAGTAAATAGCTTATTAATACATTGTTTTTAAGGTGGTAAGTGACACCGGGAGGTAACTGAGCTAACTTATCATGTTGGCTATTTGATTTTTGTTACTTAAACTGTCAGCAACATAACTTTCTGCTATTGTTGTCGCTAATTTCCACCCACCCAATACATCAACTCCTGCAGTAACTTTGCCGATGTTCTTCGGAATGACCTGTATATGTTTCAGGATGTTCTAGTTTCAAATATTGTGCAGTCTTATTAGGAGTCATAGAAAAGGTATTCTTGCCGACTGGTTGATTGTAACATCTACCTGCTTGATAGCGCATAAAAAAGCATGAAATTTCAGTTTTAATTTCCAATCTAATCTTGATATATTTCATGAGAATTTTTTGGTGAGAAACAGAACCCAGACGAGAAGTAATTGTAAACGTACGTGACCTACCATTTTTAGAATCTGGAATTGTAACTACAATAATGTCATCGAAATTTTTGAAATTAATTGACGTTGTCCAAAGTAAGTTTGCATAACTCATCAGAACGGCATGCTCCTGCAATGCCTAAGACCGTCACTACCTTCATTAACAAATATGTGTTATCGGTTTCGAGAAAATCGTTCATTTGTTCTCTTGTAAACACGTTTAACTTTTTAGGTGTATAGCCGTCATTCTTACGTTTCAAAAATGCTCACAGCTTGGGGTATTTTGATATATCCACGTTCTCCTCTGTGAAAATAGTTGAGCCATTGAATATTCCACAAACTCGACGGTGACTTTAAAGTTCTTGACTTCTCCATGAAATACTCTAGCAGTGACATTTCAGATACACCAGTATTTTTGTCACCTTTACCATTACATTCGCATTAAGGTGAATTCAAATTTAATTGCAAAAAAGAAGATAGCGGCGATGAGTTCTATTACTCGGCCTAGCGAACGAGTGGGGAGAGCGTGGCGGAGCACCCCTAAATTCAAAATGACGGTTCACCTTGAAGTTCCGAAAATCTGGATTTAGACACAAAATTGTGGAAGTAACGTAAATTCACATAAAATGTTTACTACGACAAACTTTTAAAAGAATTATAGAATTTATATAGGGTGGCACAAAAGTATTGTAACCCCTGAATAACTCGTCAGGAGTGCATTTTCTTGAAAAATGATAAATACAAAAGATATACGATATTTCCCTGGCTATTCAAGGATTCCCTTGTATTCGACCTTGACCTTGACCTTCGAGGTCATTTCAAGGTCAAAATTGTTTTTTCAAATGGGAACCCCTATTTTCTATTGCGGATTTGGAAAGAACAGGAAATTTTACGTCCAAATTAGGTCTTGACCATGACTTTGACAATGACTTTGCTCTTTCCAAATCCGCAATAAAAAATAGTGGTTCCCATTTAAGAAACTTAACTTGACCTTCAAATGACCGAGCATGTCAAAGTCAAGGTCAAACTTGGATTTGACCTTGACTTTGACATGCAAGACCTTGGGGTCACCATCAGATAGCCAGGGAAAAATCCTTACACTTTTGTCTGAAACATTTTTTCCCAAAATGCATTCTTCGAAAGTTTTGCCGTACCGGGACTTTTGGAAGTCGACCCACATTTGACCTTGAAGGTCATTGTCAAAATCATGGTCAATACCATAATTGGACGTAAAATTTCCTGCTCTTTCCAAATCCGCAATAAAAAATAGGGGCTCCCGTTTGAAAAATCTATTTTGACCTTGAAATGACCTTGAAGGTCAAGGACAAGTCGAATACAAGGGCGCCATTGAATAGCCAGGGAGAAATACTACAACTTTTGTATTTATCATTTTTCAAGAAAATGCACTCCTGACGAGTTATTCAGGGGTTTCTATACATTTGTGCCACCCTGTATATTTAAATTTACAGAACAATATTGACTTTTATAGCAATTAATAAATTAAAATTATATCAATGTTACTGAGCAAGCGCATTAAAGATAATTTCGTGTAAGCGAAGTAGCCTCGAAGCAGGATATCATTCAAGAAAAGTTTGGTTATGGTTACGTATGGCAACTTTGTGCTTTCTTGCTTTCTTTCTCCTAAGTTTTGTAACAATTTTTGATATTTTATCATTCCTAAAAGACCAGTCAGTATGAGTGCAATTTTTGTGTACTTCGAAGAAGCTCATCGAAAAGGGAAAATTTTGTTTCCTCTGTTTATGTACAAATGATGAACTTAATGATGAACTTTCAGTTAGAAGAGGAGAAATTCAAGCCAATATAAGGAGGAAAATATATACTGTCGAGGTAAAATGCTAGTTTACATAAAAAAAACTTGTGGGGAATACCCATATCACGCATTTAGGTTTTTCTAAGTGATGGACAAAAATCCAGATACACCTGCCCTAAAGGATTGAATACAAGCCATCACATTTCTACTCACACCAATTTGTCTACTACGGACATGGTCTGCAAATGGAACAAACCAAAGAGTACTACAAAAAATACGGACATATCAACAAGATCTCACCGGCGTATAAAGTTATTCTTCCCGAGCATGCGCATTAAGAATAACACGGCTAATGTTAAATTTTTACTTTATTTAAATTTATGAATATTCTTTCATATCGTTTTTTTGTAAGTTTTAAGCAAATTAGTGTATCTATTTTACGAAACACGTGTTGGTTATTCTTAAATACTCCTATAGTAGGATCATATTCGATGCAAAGTAATAAATCATTGCCTGTCAAGGGAACCAATGAAGTATGCTTTTAAGGGTTTTACAAATTGAATAATTTCTTTATACATTATGAAGGGACGAGGGGATCAGTTCAGGTCTGGCACCCTTGTTCCTACAAAAATTCCTTTATTCTCATAAACTATTTATTTTAAATGTAATTTATTATAAATCCAATTTGTTTCCTAAATTCCACATATGTACTACATTTTACCTCTGTACGCGCCACTGTTGTTTACTTGTTTTTTGGAAGTGCTCTCTAATTGACGGCAAAGCTCGCCAGGTTAGTATTTGACGTATAACCGACCAGTTCGTACACTCGATGCACCTGGGCGACTACAGCTACTACCAGAACACAGTGCGTATGCAGCGGTATTTCAGATTTTACATTGAATTTCATTTTAAATTTGAAATGATTACGCCTCCTAAAAATGATAACACGATTTTCCTTTGATAAAAGACCGACAACTTTTTGCTCTACTTTGCATCGAATACGATCCTACTATAAGTCCTTGTAAAAATAAATTACTTTGAAGTTGTTCATTTTTATAGTTTCTATGTAAATAGTACACAAGGGTCAGATTCAGTCTGTACAATTTCAACTATGACAATTTTTTGCGGGTTGCCTAAATATGTGACGTCACACTAAAATGTCTATTTTCGAAATACCAGTATACCATGTATCTTTAGCGTATTTTTATAGATTGAATTGATGCTATTCAACTCTTTGAAATCACCCTAGGAGCTTCATATTTTATATTTTTGTGTCTAACTGCACAAAGTCGTTTCAATATTAGAAAAATGCTACTTCATTCTGCATTTAGAAGTCATTAATTATTATTTTCGACAGCTAAATGGACGTCGTTACAAAAAACAGGAAGTACAGAAAATATGGAGTCCAACAGAAGCTTTTACTATGAAAATATAGGCGGTGGAAGCCACTAACGAACCAAAAATAGAAAGAAAACGGCACAGAGCCCAGTCTAGCCGCAGCGGCCGTCGCGGCGCTGATGATTTCTGGTCCGGCAAATGTAATTACCATCGCCGAATGAAACCAACAGGTCGAACTAACGTTATTATGCTCACCTACAAAACACTAATTTTATTAAACGCCCGTAATATTGACATTTTAATGAAAATTTAATTTGCATCGCACGAAAAATTAAGCTTTGTTTTATCCAATATGGAAATTGCAGACATCAAAGCGTTTTGCAGCCGCGCTGCTCTCGGATATTATGTAATTGCTAATCAGACTACCCGCGCACGATTTTCATGCGGATAATTGGATAAAAGACTTAAGCTTCTCGAGTGCTTACTTGCATCTTCAAATTTCAATTGTTCAATACCTGATTGAAGAGCAGGCGGACGTCGGATTTATCTCTTCCGTATAATCCGGTAAATTCGCAATAAAATTTTAAGCAGTCGCATGGCAACCTTTAAAGAGAACGCCTACATGATCTTATCTTATAGTCCAGGAAATATAGAGTTGGACGCGACATTTTGTTTCGGCAAGCTGAATTTATCACTATAGATGCTAAATATTATGTACAATAATATGCCACAGTCATAAAAATGGGGACAAGATTGTTTACAGGGTGGTTAATTGTATAATTTTTACGTAAATTCATGTTTTTTACTTATAACTTTTTTCCGTTCATTTCCACGAGAAAACAGTAAGGTACTTTTTTTCGTCTTCAATTGATCTACAAAACTAGTTCTCGAGCTTCAAAAAATATTGATTAGATCAAAAGTTATAAACAGAACAAGTTTATTTATGACTTTTGTATTAAACATTTATAAACTGCATTATTATTACCAGAACCTTTTGGCATCGCATCCTCTCATTCCTTATCACTGACTAATAACTCACACGAAATCTGGAAAGTTGAATAGGTTACAAGTTATGGCCTTATAAACAAATTAACTAATTATTAGTCTGGACGATCCCGAGCATCTTCTACAATCGCACTCATTTTTTTCATGGGAGATTTCATAATAATACATTGAAATCTATCATTTTTTTTAATTTCAAATTTGCAACCTGGATTTTTTTATTTTTTGCCATTTTGGCTAGTTTTGTAGGTTTTTTGAAGACGAAAAAAAAGTACTTTACTGTTTTCTCGTGGAAATGAACGGAAAAAAGTTATAAGCGAAAAATGTGAATTACGTAAAAATTATACAATTAACCACCCTGTAAGGAATCTTCCCCCCATTTTTATGACTGTGGAAACTAATATGTTATTGTACATAATATTTAGCATCTATAGTGATAAATTCAGCTTGCCGAAACAAAAAGTCGCGAACTGGTCATTTCCCAGCTTAGGTATTTTCCTGGCCTTGCAGTTTTGCAGGTGTTTTACAGGTTGATGTTTAGTGTCCAATTAAATGGGCTTTCAAATCGCAATGTTGGTCAACTTGCCTGAATTTTTTATATATTAGCAATAAGCGACAACGTCAATAGTCGCGACAGCGACAATAAGCGTAATTTTCTTTTCAACCCCCGGCCAGTGGTGAAAAAAGATAAAACAAAGAGGTATTTCAAGATAACTCAAAAGGGGTAAGAACTAGAAAAAAAGTTATAGAGCATAAAATTCTACATAAAAATGGTCTATTGACGTTTTCTTGTAATACTTATTAAAGTAACAGAGTTAGGGTGGCAAGAAGTTAAGGGATGATTTCAGAAATTTAAAAAAATAAAAACAAGCAGAAAAGATGAATGAATTTTTTATATTGTTAGAAATATGATGTTCGTAAAACATAGTAGGTCTACGTCGAAAACCCGCCGCCAGTCAGTTCGTTACATTTTATGCGGTATTGCCAGATTTATTAAAAATATTAAAACATTAATTTTTGGGGTTATTTTTGATATTTTTTATTACTTATAGTAAATTATTTGAAAGCCAAAAAAATGCTCTATTTACTCAACTTAAATTTCAATATGGCGCCCGTAAGAAATCAGAAAGTTTATGTTAGTTTTTCGCAACCGAAATGTCGCGATGGAAATCCAAATATACTATGGAAAAAACTTGCTGTGAAAAAATGTTTTCAGATTTTAAATATTCCTTTAATGAAAAAGTTACAGATGGCTTTCGAAAACGTCACATTTTTTTCAAAATTACTCAAAAACCTGAAGAGCTAGGACGGGTCTACAAGGCCAGTAAGTTAGCAACATTGTCTAAAAGTTTTCCTATCTAACCATTTTCCTATATATTTTTGTTTCCAAGATACCAATACATGTTCACCAAAATGGTCCACACTGTATACAGGAAATAGTCATCCCATATTAGGTGCCAAATCCATGTTCACGGGTAGTCGGTACAGTACACCAACGAACAGAAGCTCCGATTGTAATTATTAAAACTAGTTAGTTATAAAACAAACAACACGGAAAATTATGTTCCAATTTACATGCAGTTTAGTATTGTTCTAGTGTATTGTAGTTTCTGTAACATGTTTATTACTGAGTTTATATATGAGATGATCGTTATATATGTAAATGGAAATGTAACATATAAATTCAGTGTCTCCTATGTTGGGTCACGGCTGTGCCGCTCCAAAATTATGTAAATCTGGGAGAAACCCGTTTGTATTCTGAGGGGCCGTCAAAATTTGCAAACATTTATGTTGACTGCAGAAGAAACTAGTTCAAAGGAGGACTGGAATTGGCGGACGAGTTGATGGCGACGATGGGACGTACGGTGTGACCGAAACAACAAACTTTTACAGTCTTACAAATCGAATATATTTTTTAAATTTAACTAACCCTGTGCCGTGGTGCCCATCAATTCTTACATAGTCATATGATAAACGAAATGTTGCTTAATATCATTTGTTTGGAAAGAGCATTTCATTATTAGAACTGTTTATATAAACAAAATATAAAAACATTTTTTGTAGAATGATCTAAAGCAATACCAATAAATTTAATGTACCTTATTTATTGTTATTTAGCATGCTCTCTATGAGTAAACAAATTTAGAATTTATTTCATATATACAAATTACAACTATCAAGGGATGCTTTGTTTTCGCCAATTATACGAAAATGATATATATTCCGAACAAAGTCTGCTACAACAAAAAATAAGACAAATTTTAATGTTGTCACAGTTCTATTTGCATAAATTCCCCAATAATTAACCAAAGAAGGTATTTACTTCTCGTTAAATAAAATATTTGTTTACATTCAATAACATCCTTTTAGTAATTATAATGCCTACAGATTTGGTCAATATTTGATTGAACGTTTTGTTTTATTGTCTGCCTACCAACCAAGAAAAGTAACAGCCCTAAAATATACGTATTTTATGTGAACTCATAAATTCCTTTTTATAAATAAGGAATATTTTTTCTCATAATGTAAATATCCTTTATCTCAATACATTTCATGACCAAGCATTATAACTGTTGGTTTAAAACTTGATCCAATATTTTTATAAAAAATATGAATCGAATAAGAATATGAACTGTGACTGAAATATAGATCCCAGTAATAATTGGAAAAAATGCAATTGCCTAAAACTTGTTAAATTTTGAGGAAAAAACATCCCTATGTTCTAATCAACTTAATTTTCGATGTATAAAGTGAATTTCGAAAAATAACGGACATACATCCGAATATATCCGACATAAATTAATGAAACTTAGGCTTAACGTATGTACACTTTAATTTTAAAATATTGCCATAGGTATCTGGATTTCCGATTGCTACGTTTTTTTTCTCTTTCACTAAGCTTTGGGGCTTCTGATGTATACCTTGTTGCGGTTTGTATTAATTGGATCAAAGTAAAAACTTTTCTCTCTATAATGCAAATGGAGTTATAGGCATTTTAATAATACTCAAAATTGATGTAACTCCACAAGCAGGCATATTATAGGGACAAACGTGCAGGAATAAAAGGTTTTTATTTTGACGCGTCTGTATAGGTATTTTAATTTCAAAATCTTAACAATTTTAACAAATTATTGAGTTTCCACTGATTTTGAGGTTATGAAAAAATCCTGACGACCGTGATTTCTGATGGCTCCATCGTCTTTAGATCAACATTATGAAAAAAATTAAAATTACAGGATAGAAATAAAAAATTGGGGATGAAATAACACACCTAAGGTTGCCCCTTACACAAGATATGGGATTTAATTAATATAATAATCCAGATGTACCAAGTCTGAGGATTTTTAACACATCCCAGAAAATGTGGGATCTATCCATATCCGTAGATGTTGTAAACATAAACTCATACACATATTCTCTGACAGTCACGCAGCAATTAAGGCTGTAGACACACACAAGGTGAGTGGAAAACTAGTGTGGGAATATTTGCAAATGCGGACTGAACTAGCTACAACTAATATAGTTAGACTTTGTTGGATGACAAGATATTTCTAGACAAATCGCTAGGAAGGGATTCGGAACAGATTTCATTGATCCAGATCCTTCAGATCCCTTCTATGGTACATCTTCCAGTGTGGTCGGGGGGCTTTGAGCAAATGAACTGAGTCAGAACATAAGAAATATTGGACTTCGACATTAGGGCAAAACCATGTGGAGGAGCTAATGAAGTGGCCTTCGCAGAAGAACAAATGCCCAGGATTTGCCCATACTAGAATAACGCTCCCAGGAAAACCCTTTTTGGAACCAAAGCAGCTGAGACAAGCGTCAGCAAGGAAGCTTCTGGACTTTGTTAAAAAGACCAAGCTACTTGATGAATAGGTTTAATCAGTGGGACGCAGAATAGGCCTGATAAGATCGCGGTGATATGAGACTTGAATAGGACCTAACCATAGGAAGAAGAAGAAGACGCCTTAACTTCCTTGGATATCAAAAGTTTGCGATGATACTATGAGTAATTATCATTAACAACCCCGGAATGTCGAGGACATTGAATATTTTACAAATTGGAAGAGTAAATTTAATAACAAATAGGAAAATGGAAAAAAATTAGTCATTTTCCCCTATTTTTTAACACGCAATATTGGTGGAAACAACTATTCGGACTAGAGTCCCGACCAGCATTGAATTACACTCACAATATTTGGTAAACAACTAAGATAATTATTTAAAATCTTAGCGTAGCCATTAAATTTTAAATTTTTGTTAACTTGTTTCTCGCTATTCCTCAGCTAACTAAAAATATCTAAAATAGTTTTTTCGAATTTCTTAACTTTTAATGACTACACTATATCTCAGTATCTCTACTACTGACTGGCAGATTTATAATCCAGTTCAATAAATTTCATTGGTCTACATCTAAGTTAATGTTCAACAGTTTATATCTAAAAAATCAGTTGCATTGTACAATTGAACTTTTTCTTCTAAAATTATACATGGAACAATCCTTCTAACTTGTCATGGACTTAGAAAACACCCTGTATAAAAAGATAGATAAATTTTGATTTTTGACTATCCGTCCCAAAAGTATTAGACACAGTTCTGGACCACTCTGTATGAAGAACCTTCAAGACTGTTACACGTATGACACGAGTATAACGCAACCCCTTATTTGTATTCCCCATACAGCGTGTTCGGAGGCCCGGTCATCGGGGCGGCGTGCTCGCCGGCTTCTCCGGGAGGTCATCAAGAGCTTCTTGTTATATAGCGGGCGATGGGGCACTCGTGCGTATCGGCGCGCCGATCTCATGCTGATGGACCACAAACTTCGAATCTAAATATAAATTGCTATCGGTAGGGCTCGCGGAACTGTTTACCGCTCAAATATTTGTGCTTTTATGCCAATCTCGAGTGATGCACTTTACATGTCCCGGACTGCTGCCCGGACTTTCAATTTAATAATACTCCACCGCCCGGATCCGGCCCTATATGCAGATAGGCGCCGCTAATGTACCGGGCCCTTATTTTGGTTTTCTGTATTTCCGACGAATCGGGGTAGGGGAGACTGGATGTTAATAAAGATACTGCAGAATTATAAATTTGTTTCAGATGGTAATGGGATAAGCCCTGTTACAAATTCAAGTGGTTTTTACTGGAAGGTTGTTTGTTTCCGGGAATACCTAATGCTTCCGATGTCCCGCAATTTGGCTGAACCCCAGGACATAAAATGCAAATAAAAAAATAGATAGGTATTTTGCGGAACACTTTAAAACACTATATTTATTACTATTGAATGCGCCGAACTACTAAATTTACCCACATAAATATCAATGACGACTGTTAGTTCCCGGTTTAGTCGATTAATAGTATGTTCTTTGTTGTCAAAAATATTTAAAAAAAATAGTATTTGAGTTTTATATTTACAAAGATTGACACCTCATAAACCATTTGAGATACAAAATTAAAATTGTAATTAAGTAGTTTCTACCCAAATAACACACTGATGTAAATATAACATCACCTTCGAATTAAAATATTTTATAGACAACGAAATGTCCACAGTAAAAGTATATTTTAAATGTCAATTAGGGAATTGACATATTTTTTAAGGAGGGTTTAATTCCTTGTTCTATTTAGAAACTTTTTTGTCTCCTGCATTTTTTCGTGTCTGCGGTCATTTTCGAGCAAAAAAATAAAAAATGATTTCCTCTAACTCGCTAAACTGAAAACCGGATTTCAAAATCCTCTACTTATAGTCCGCCATCTCCTCCCAAGGAGTTCACGAAGTTTTTAAGAACCTTTAATCACTAATAACAACTAATTAAGAACTAGCTAATTATAACAATGAAGTTTTTAAATATCAACTAAATCAATGTATTCGATTTTATTATACCATAAATTAAGGTGACCAGAATTTAGAGATTTGTCAGGAGGATACAGTATTAAATTCTAATAATTCCCAAGCAATTATATTAGTCCATTGAAAAGTTACATTTGGGGTTGCAAAAGTCAGAGCACGCAATTTTATTTTTTGGATGTCAAGAGAGGGTTAGTGTGAAGTTAAATCCATGTTTGTGGGGTCGCAACCCTTGTGCCTCGGCCGCCATCTTGTAAAAAGGGCTGCGAATGGTTTTTGTACTACTACTTACTATATCGGGCAAACTATAGAACAGTAGATGTTAAAAAAATGCTTATATTTATTTTTTTTATATTTCTGCCAATAGATTTTTCGCATTTCAATAGGTATGTTTTACCTTACAATATTCTGTCTAAGTTTGCATAATCACCTTGTACTGATAATCCTGGAAGCAATCTACTTTTCTTTTTTTTTTTTCACTTTTCAGCAAAGCTGCAAAGTTTTAAGATGCTTGACTTTTCTATTTATTCTAAATTTTATATTTATTATTTAATAAAAACCCTATTCCAAAATGTATTTCTCTAGAGTCCTAGACAAATACTTTGCTTCAAGATTCAACAATAAAATACTTGTGTTTTGTACTTTAATATAACTTAATGAACAGACTTAATACAGGATAATGTCTAAAGTTATGTATTTATGGCAAAGTTTTAGTTTTCTCAATGTTTATTTGGGTATTTTGTAAATTATAAAAGATAATAGGTTAGTTGAATATAACCTTGCGTTAAAAGCCATTTAGATATTGTTATTTTATGAAACTAAATTATATAATCGCTTAGTCAAAAATAACAGACTAAAAAAAATTTACATATCAAAAATAAAAATATGCATAAGTTGATCATGCAAAAATTAGCTTTTGAAAAGCAATCTATTGCTCATGCTCTAAACTGGAAATAACATTTCTTCTTTAAATACGTAATATAATTTTTAAATTTTGTTTGTTTATATGATTCCATATTAATCCAGTAAATATTGTAATATTGTTTTAACTCTACTTGAGTAGTGGGTAAGAGAAAATTCGCAGTTAACTTTACACACTTAATTAATAAGTAAACATTATCAGAACATAACATGAAATGCAATTTTATGTTGCAAACATATAAAAATTGAAGGGAGCACAGCATCTACCTCGACTTTACCGCTCAGATTTGTACAGATCATTAATTAGTTAATTTGTTTATAAGGCCATAACTCGCGAAATAATCCACTTACGGATTCCGGCTTTCGCATAAATTATATCTGTGATAACGATTTATTATTGTTTATTTAAAATGGCATAATTGGCGGCTTTTTGCAAGTAACTTTTGACTGGATTTTTTTAACGCTCGAGACTTCATTTTGTATATCTTTTAAGGACGAACAAAAAAGTATTTTACCATTTCTTTGTAGAAGCGTCAGAAAAAAAGTTACAGTCGAAAAACGCGAATATCTACTATGTTTGATCAACTTTAAAAAATGTCGCCCATCTTTTTCAGCGTGAGAATACGGTACATATTATTCTACACTAACATTTTTACTATCTACTCACAAAAAATCAGCCTGACCGAAGAATTATGCATGAAATGGTCATTTTCGGGCTAGATTTTTTGGTCTATTAGCCGCCGATTTCCCTGTAATCGAACGATTTCTTTTACGGTTTTAGTTGTCTTTTGATGCATAATGGTATTTATTGTAATTCTGTCGAGCGTAGTTAATGCTAAAAAACAGCAAACAATTCATAAATATACTTACTGACTAAAAAAAACAATTTACGGGTAAGTAGCTATAAAATTATTGACATATAAAAACTATTCAGGTGGAAAACAAAACAGAAATATATTTTTTGGAATAGAAAAGAATTTTATAAACGTAAAGGAAAATAATGAGTTCTAAAAATACTTATTTAAGCTGCTCCCTTTTAAATGTTTCATTTTTTATTTTTTTTATAAAATTAAAAAAAATCAAAAAGTAATAAATTATGTATTCAGGTCAGGTCAACACCACAGCTTTATCAGTAGTAAATTTGTTCAACAAAGCGGCACTCAACCCGTGTTATTTCAAGTGCATGTGAGTCATAGGAAAAATTAAATAACGAACAATACCTACTTTCTGTTACTAAAAAAAATATAAACAATAATGTAATTCACTATATACATACTTGTATATGTACAAAAATGGTTAAAATAAATATTAATAAACATAAAGTAATAAATATTAAACACATGTATAAAAAAACTGAGAAGACTCAATTTATGTTTGTTTTAATCTTCATACTGATTGCATGTAACCTACCATTTGATATAGTAAATAATATAACATTTCATTCCTACTAGAATAAGTATCCCGAGTGGAAATTACCATATCGAACCAGCTTGGAAGTAGATTATTTAATTATGGAAATATTACGTCAGTAGACGTCGAACGGTCGTTCTCTTCAGATTAAGATATTTTGTCACGAATAAGTTTCGTTGAAACAAGGGTAGCAACAACTTACCTGATGATGCGATCTATAACGGATCCCATCCAGATTGTGAAACTGATGGCAACGAAGCGTAAAACAATTAATTTACGTGTTTTTACAATTATACAATGACATAAATTTTATAACCATTGTCGGACGCTTTTGGCTCGCAGCCAATTATGACAGCCCTACTGAAGCTTTTGCCACAATTTAATTATATTTTTATCAATTTCACATATGGCAAAATACTTAAATAAACACAAAAAAAATATATAAAATAGAGATAGATATAGATACCAAACCTCACTTTTACCAGTAGTTTAAAAGAAAAAACTAAAATTCCAAAACTTCAAATGTACAGCCGCTCACATTACGTCTCCTATTCTACTTCTACCCTTCTTACACAAAATTTATTTAACCAGAGCGATCCTTATTAGGCGATTCCCCGATGCGTCACCAGTCTCCGAGTAATTTTTTCCACCTTTCATTTTTTTATTGGGACCCATAAACCCTTACGAGTCCGGGCGGTAACAAATGAGTGGCTCTTATTACGCCGTAAGAGCCTTTATGCATACGGTTCCGAATCTACCGGCACAATGGATTCACGTTTTCATACCCTGGAAGTCCTTAAAGCGTTTCGGCCCTGACAAATCGGTGCATTACCTTAATACGCGCAGGGGATTATTTCACCGGCCCTTAAAAAATAATAAAACATTATCTTTATTGCCGTTAAATTGCCGCCTCCTTAAGCCTGATCTCGTTCTAAATAGGATCCTCATACCGGATGATAAAGCAAATATACTCTGTAGATTCTAATTACGTTATTTTCTATTAGCCTAATGTAAGTTAAGTAGGTTAGGGATAACAATCCTCAGCTACGAAAAATTCATATACAGAGTGCCTCGTATACTTTGATATAGTTTCATCAATTAAACCGATCGTTTCGGTATTATTTAACATTTATAAATAAAATATCAAATATCTCCGTTGAATTTATTTGCACTTCATACACATAATTTTTAATAATACTTCATATGGAGAAGTCCAATCTAACTGTTAGGGTAGTTGACATTTAACCAGTTTCCTACCCTACCAGAATGAGCAGGAGCCCCATCTAATTGCAACCACATATTCCTCCTTACGGTTAAATGACTAGTATCAAATAAAAATCTTGCTCAAGAAATTGAAGAAAGCCTACTAAGTTGACTTTTACTTGGAAATTAAAGATTCTCTTGAAGTTCTTGTAATACTCAAATAATAATGTTATTGGTCATCAATTTGGGAATGATGGGTTTTGGTGTTAATAAGGGTTTGGGCGTTTATGGGTTTTAGTGTTTAGGTGTTTAGGCATTTTAGGAATTATGGGTTTATAGGTTATCAGATTTCTTGTTATTATGATATTGGGTGATTGGGTTTATTGGATTTATGGATTATTGGGTTTGTGGGTTATTTGGGCGTTTTGCTGATTTAAAAAGAAGACTTGACAAATTTTATTTTTTCGCACTTTCAGCATAAAATATATGACTTTTGAAAGTGTTTAAAGAAACATTTATCGCTGTATGGCTTGAATTGTTTCCATTTTTGCCCAATCTGCGTCGCACATATTGCTCTCTTCTTCACGAAATACTCTGAAACTGGAGTCCTACAGCTGACATTTGCTGTGTTCACTGATTCACTAGTACTTAGTGTTCTGGTGCAAGATTTGTAGTCATTGGCCACTGTCGTTTCCGTCACTCATTTTTACGGATGGCTAGTTTTCAAACTCCAAGCAGTTCTCCTCAATTAAATTTCTGTAGAATTATGAAAAAAAAACATTTCTTTCTCACCAGAATTCTGGTATTGCATGTGCTCCGTAACTGCTGGGATGTTATTCTTCAAGTGACATTTGTGCTCCTTTAGCCTCATACTGATGCGTTTTCCCGTTTAACCAAGGAATACTTCTCGATATGTACACAGGATGTTGTATACACCGGAATCTTAGAGTTTATTGTTCTTGCAGCTTGTTTTGGAAGACGGTCCATATTTTCCTTAAGGTTGCAAAAGATATTAATTGCATGGTGTCTGAAGATGGTCCCTATCCTTTTATATAGTGCATACTGATCGTAGCCAGATATTCCTCCTTTTTCTTGTCCTTAAGTGTTCTTCAGACCGATCATATTCCTGTTCATATATGCATTTCCTTTAAATGCAGATCGTAGATGTTGTAGTTCCACATTCAAGTGCTTCGACTCGCAAAAAGTACGTGGTCGATGTACTAATAATTATGTTAACAATATACATTGCTTCTGGCTTGGGTGGTGATGAGACTCGGTGTTTAGATGACAAATGCATCGTCCACATATCCTTTCTGCTTTCTGTAAACGCTGACTTCTCGTTTTCTTTTAACAGGAACATCTAGAATGGTGGAATAATAGAACGTCAACGTAGTTTTATTCCACATTCATGATAAAACTGGTCTGATACATGATAACTTTAGTATCTGGCCCGTGAATATAACAACATGGAATAATTATTGAACCTTATCAATTGAACAGTAGACGTTGATTATTTTGATCCCAAGGGACTGAACGAGATCCCAATTTTTCTGGGACACTTTGTATGCAAACTTAGTAAAATTTAATAACCAAATTAGTCTAGAACAGCAGGATACCGCTCACTTAAGTTTAGGGTATATTGCAGAACAAACTCGTTCGAGCGTGAAATTGATGAGAACATATTACTAAAGCATTTCGTATTACAAAACGAACTTACTAGTGTCTCGCTTAATTCGATATAGCTCTCCTAGAATGCAGACAAGTCGCAGGATCGTCGTCCACTACCGCTCGGATTCCTTTGACCGCGACATTGTTTCAAACAAATTACCGATTTTGATTTAGCAAAACCGAAATTTCAACTCCCGGTTGCCAGCGTATTAGCAGAAATTTCATTACCCGGATTCCTGCACCGATGCAGCATCTTGAAGGTCATCCAAACCAAACCACTCGCTGGTGTACGTTTAATTAATAATTATTCCCGAAATTAAATTATAACCGGGGTAATCGGTTCGCTGAGTACTGAATTAATTAATGTTAAACCAGCTAACATACTTCTCTATATTGCACAGGGGCGGATCCAACGAACTATCGTATATACGGTACTTAATAAGGTGCAGTATTGAATTTTAACAGCCCCTTGTAGCGCCATAAAATTACACTGTCTGATATTAGTTATTTGAAACATTGTTTAAATATTGTTATGCTTTGCTGTAGAGGTAACGGTTCAAAATCGAATTAAAGCAATATGTACCATCTACAATGAAAAAACAGTTTCATAAAACTTTTAGTCACAGATAAACTACCTACATTTCATTTGGATAAACATAATTTCTAGAAAAAATATGCTATTTGTATAAAAGTAGATCCCATTTTCTTAAGTTTTGTTCATCAAAAATTCAGTCCGAAGGTTTTTATATATTCCTAGCTCTTATGATTTATTATGTAAACAAAATAAAAAATTGTCAAATATTATAATATAATCTATAATCTAATCTCAAATTCAAATAAAAATTTCAAAGTTAAAATATTTTAGAGACAAAAACTAAATTTGAGTACTTATCAAAAAAAACTTTGATACGGACTTTGTAGGACTTTCATTTATTCGTTGCTGTATATTATCGATGACATTTTCTGTAAGTACAGTTGGTCCGCCCATAGATTTTCCTTTGTAAATGCAGTGTTTGGTTTCAAATCTTTTGACAATAGTACATTTCCGGTTTAAAAAAGTGTCTTAGTCAATGTTTCCTCTGGAAATTCCGTCATAAATTGTTCAATACATCAGGACTGGAAAGAGTATGTTCATGTTCTGTCTTCATTTCGAATTCCGCTTCGAAAATGAGCCTTTGCAATAAAGGCATCTTGTTCTGGAGTAAACGGCGTAATGCGTTCTGAAATAAAAATAAAATTAACCTCAAAATTTTGTTTCTGTTATAACCTACCAGTAATTCGACGAAATGTCTTAAAGTTTAGTTGTGATTGATATGAAATATTGTACCATTTAATTTTAAAGCAAAAGAAACAATAAAATGATGGCAGCAAATGATCTCAAACGAAAACAGAGACGGACGTCACTGTAGTACTTCTTTGTAGTAGAAATAATAGTACAACTTTGAAACATGTTATTGTTTGAATATATGTTTTAAATTGTATATATTTTTTTACACACCGACAATATATTTTGATTTGATTGGTAATTAAACGAATAAATTTAGAGACCACTCTATCAAATTTATTTATTTTACAAATGTGGAAATTTAAAACATTTCCTTGAAACCGGAATAAGCAGAGAACGTCAGACTCGGAATGAATCACTTTCTTATTTTATTGCACTACTTATATCTAGTTGGAAAGAAGTTTGAAGTATGAATCCGGCCCCAGGGGATACAAAGAAAAACTCCAACATCGGTAGAAGATTAAAGTGGCTGGTACATACAAATACTTTCATCTTTATTACTCTCCACAGAAGTGGGGCGAAATTAAAATGCTTCAGAGATTTTAAAATAATTAAATCAACTCGGTTTTGATAATTATGTTTTCTTTTCTTCCCTTTCCGCCGAGCCACTTATTGAATGTAATTAATTATGTCTCCTAACTCCCTTTTCATGATGGACTCCCGAGATCAACTGTTTAACGACATAGTCGGAACTGGGGGTTTGATTATGGGAAACAGCCCCTGAATATTTATGAAATATGAGAAAAAAAATGCTATAAATGTCATCTAAACAACAAATTATTTATAAAATAAAATCAATAAATAGCACAATTAGATACTTCTTTTAAATAATATATGTAAATATTGTGATAAAATGAATAATGACTAGGAATTTAAGTAGTAAAGGCAAAGGTAGGTTAAAATAGCAAAATTAATTTTAAATAAAATATAAGTTTGACCAAGTTTGTTTTGGGGAGAATGTAAAATCAAAAATAGTACGTGTTTTGNCTAGTGCAGCTGTCGGGGTCGATGCCATCGCCCCCGTTATACCTAAACAGGCCAATCTCTGAATTCTATTCAGTTTTTCCCTCGCTGTGGTCTGTTGTGTTTTCTGCCACCATACCACAGCGCCGTAAAGAATCCTGGGTCTTACTATCGACGTATACAACCAGTGTGAAAAAAAAGTGTCTTAGTCAATGTTTCCTCTGGAAATTCCGTAATAAATTGTTCAATGTAGGACTGGAAAGAGTATGTCCATGTTCCGTGTTCATTTCGAATTTCGCTTCGAAAATGAGCCATTACAATAAAGGCATCTTGTTGTGGAGTAAACGGCATAATGCGTTCTGAAATAAAAATAAAATTAACCTCAAAATTTTGTTTCTGTTATAACTTACCAGTAATTCGACGAAATGCCTTAAAGTTTAGTTGTGAAAACAACTGATTGATATGAAATATTGTACCATTTAATTTTAAAGCAAAAGAAACAATAAAATAATGGCAGCAAATGATCTCAAACCAAAAGAGACAGGGACGACGCGACGGACGTCACTGTAGTACTTCTTTGTAGTAGATATTAATAATAGTACCTAAAACTTTGAAACAAGTTATTGTCTGAATATATGTTTTAAATTGTATATATTTTATACACACTGACAATATATTTTGATTTGATTGGCAATAAAACGAATAAATTTAGANTTTGAAACAAGTTATTGTCTGAATATATGTTTTAAATTGTATATATTTTTTTACACACCGACAATATATTTTGATTTGATTGGTAATTAAACGAATAAATTTAGAGACCACTCTATCAAATTTATTTATTTTACAAATGTGGAAATTTAAAACATTTCCTTGAAACCGGAATAAGCAGAGAACGTCAGACTCGGAATGAATCACTTTCTTATTTTATTGCACTACTTATATCTAGTTGGAAAGAAGTTTGAAGTATGAATCCGGCCCCAGGGGATACAAAGAAAAACTCCAACATCGGTAGAAGATTAAAGTGGCTGGTACATACAAATACTTTCATCTTTATTACTCTCCACAGAAGTGGGGCGAAATTAAAATGCTTCAGAGATTTTAAAATAATTAAATCAACTCGGTTTTGATAATTATGTTTTCTTTTCTTCCCTTTCCGCCGAGCCACTTATTGAATGTAATTAATTATGTCTCCTAACTCCCTTTTCATGATGGACTCCCGAGATCAACTGTTTAACGACATAGTCGGAACTGGGGGTTTGATTATGGGAAACAGCCCCTGAATATTTATGAAATATGAGAAAAAAAATGCTATAAATGTCATCTAAACAACAAATTATTTATAAAATAAAATCAATAAATAGCACAATTAGATACTTCTTTTAAATAATATATGTAAATATTGTGATAAAATGAATAATGACTAGGAATTTAAATAATAAAGGAAAAGGCAGGTTAAAATAGCAGAATTTTAAAGAATTTTAAGAATAATTTTAAATAAAATATAAGTTTGACCAAGTTTGTTTTGGGGAGAATGTAAAATCAAAAATAGTGTGTGTTTTGACAGATGTCAACCAATAGGAGTGATGAAAGCTCTTTGAAAATTGAATTTAGAATATGACATCAGAAAAATATCAAAGAGGATTTCATACAATAATTTAATTAAAATATTATGTAATTAACTTGGGAATAAAAATATTATTTCCCTGCGCAACGGTAGATAACGCTAATTAGAAAAGTCGAAAGAATTGTCATTAAATACAACGATATAGGTTTTTTTCCATGACTTGTTAGATCATTTTTTAATCGAGATGTCAAATATGATTACTTTTGAGTAATCATGAGTACCGATTACTTTCGGTTTAAGTAATCGATACTTTGTTTTCGTTACTTTGATATATACTATGAGTATATATATACTATGAGTATTTCAAAATATTCTAAATAGAATAGTACCTAATCAGTAATTACCTAATTGGTATACAGTACTGTAAGTTATGGACGAGTAAATATCAAACAGCATCATATTATAAATATAACCTAACCTCAATTTCTCTTAAAAAAGAAATGCAGTGTTAATATCTTAAATATTATGGTTTGTTTGATAAAAAAAATAATTATAATGCAACGATTACGAATATAAATATATATTTTGAAACAAACAATCAGTTTCAAAATAAACAAAAATAGAAAGTATATATTATTTTTTAGATTATGTATTATAACACAGTCTTATGCATGTTTTCGGTCTTTTACAGGAGACATTCTTTTCTAATATAAGTAGGTATAAAAATATGGTATACAAAACAAATAAAATTGAATGCAACGTAACAATACAAGTACTCGTTTCGTGTCTATATATTATGAATAAGTGTCAAGTAAGCATTGCATAAGTAAGTGTCCATATTCCATTAGATAAAGTACTCTATATTGTATATATACAAGAAGTAATCAAATAAGCAGAAGTAACTAATACTTTTTCAAATGAGTAATCGTTACTTCGGATCCAATCGAGTAACGAGTACTCATGTAACGAATTGATACTTTTTTTAAGGAAAACAAATACCGGAGGTCAATATCTTTTTTCGTTTTCAAGTTATTGCAAGTGACGTTGTACCAGAATATCCTAATTTATTTAGTTCTCTAAATAACGTTGACATAGTCCAAGCCAAAATTAAATTGTAAAACTGTACCAAAAAAGTACTTGCTATATTTTGAAATTTTTTTGATAACTACAATGTTTCATTTTTTTTATTAATTCCATATATCTAAGTAGTTATAAATATTATTGTTTTCATAACGAGGCAGGCTATGTCCTATGAAAATGGACAAATGAAAAATTATGTCAAACGATATGTGACAGCTCTTACTTCGCGCAAAATTAGTGTCATTTGTGTGAAATAAGTGTATTTGGGGATTTACATGGATACAAGCCAACACATTAATAATATTGTCGTCCGTTCTTATACGGCGATGTCTTCTTACAGAATATAGTGGCTAAACTGGCTAAACGCTGAAATACTTCTCTGGAGTGGCGTATTCTACGAGGCACAACGTATTCTCTTGGAGCTACAACGTCATTGACAACATTGAAAATAAACTGCTGACATATCATACGCTTCCATATTCGTAAACGGCATGTTCCTTTTTCTCAAGTACTTTTCCAACACAAATAACACTAATTTTGCACATAGCAAGAGCTGTCAGATTTCATTTGGCATAATTTTTTAGTTGTCTACTTTCATAGGACATAGCCTGCCTCGTTATGGAAATAATAATGGAAATAAGATATCGACCTCCGGTTTGTGTATTTATTTTCCTTAATAAATGGTCTATCCAGCCATGGAAAAAACCTATATCGTTGCATTTAATTTTATTAGTAAACGAAGACAATTACACAACTTTTCTAATTAGAGTCATCTACTGTTGCGCAGGAAAATAATATTTTTATTCCCATATCATAAAAACAAATTTTATTAATAGTTCTTTAAAATGAGCCGTCGTTTCTTGAAATCGATTAAAATATTTAGAAGTTATGACAATTTAAAAATTTCAATATGGCGTCCTTTAAACTAGCGTTGCTATGGTAATAACAAAACGAAACTTATGAAGGGTTTAACGGTGTATCTAAAAAGTGTATTTCAAACGATTATATAATTCATTAGAAATTTAGCCAATAGCAATTACAAATTTTACGTAGTTACTATGTATTGATAAGCGATTATACTCTTGACGACGTGGTATAACCGTTTTGGTATTTCGCCTCCTCCAACAATGTGAACTATGTCATGGTAACGATAGTTTTAACATTTGTCAATAAACGTCAAAAAAAATGGAACCAATAAAGTTAGTTAATTCATTATGTAATCGTATCGAATACCACTCGAGCAAACGAAAATATTCGATTATACTAACCTCCTCACTCGACGTATATCCTTAAAACACCACTCCAGCTACGCTGTCGTGGTATTTCGCAGAATACGTCTCGTGACTCGGAAGTATAATCGAATATTTTCTATGCTCTTGTGATATTATAACTGACAATTTTCTGTAACACTATAGCAGTTGCGCCCCCTAACGGTGAAGTTACAAACTTGAAAATAGATTAAATCAATTTCTTTTGGACGTATTTGTCATTAGATTTTTTACCCCATAATTGTAGCACGTCTAGTTTCCTATATACAGCCGCTCCTATATACAGCCGCTGGATCACCCTATAATAACCAAATCATCCATAACATTACTACATTTGGGAGATAGTAAGAATAACCTAGAGCTGGAATAAGAAAGTGTATTAATTTTAATACTTGTAGACACAGACTTTTTCCGTATAAAATGTCTCTGGAGAGTTCGAAACTATAATACGGAAGCGGCAAAGTATTAAAATTTCTATTAACTTTTACACACCACCCCGAATTGCCGAAGCGCCGAGCGAAACCCAACATGTAGCACCGTCACCCCGACGCTACTAATAAACTCGAAACTAGCAATAAAACCTATTTGCATGTGAATGGGGGATTAAAACTCATACGACGCTCGCAGGCCTGACTGATCGATGTAACTAACACACAGACAGCCAGACATCCTAAGTTTACTGTTGCAGCCCAACGAGCTAATCATCTTCATTAGCATTTCGTCTGTCTTGTTTGCATCTCCTCTGCGGCTCCATGGTCATTCTCAGGAATGGAGTTAGAAACTTGATAGCGTGCACATCCGAAATCCAGAGACGTCTGTCTGTGACGTTCAATTAATTATCAATTTATCTAGGATTTCACCAAAAATTAGATTAGATACGTCTGTGAAATTTAGTGTAACATTTCGGATTTAGACATTAGAACATCATTATTTCATTTATGCACAATCGAAGGGTTGTCATGTTACAATTTTACTGTCTTCAAACGTATCTTGAGGCTAATTAGACACTCCTGACACTACTCTATGGGCTATATGCACCAATTAGCACTGAATTATACCAGCAATATCTGGTAAATAGCTAGTAATAAATAATTATCCAAAATAAAAACTAAAAATATGTCTAAATATAATTAATACAAGCATACCTGCTATATTAAATAAATAATCATTGCAATCATTCAAAAATATATATTGTCAAAATAAAAAATACCTATGACCTGTATTGAAATGATGTTAATTTCAAACATTTTTTTAACTCAACATTCTTTTTTTACCAATTAATTCATGTTTATAATGGTTAATAACCCCATGAATCAGCGATACTTGGTAGATATTTTTTAAAGATGAATTATTTTCTTTTCATTTGTTTTTCCCTAAATTGACAACTTGCATGATCTAGAAAAGGAAGGTTTTAATTGTGTTTGCTTTGTGGATAGTTGCGTGAGAAAACAAATAGTTCAATACTCTACGTAGGTTTCATGAACCAATAATCACTTGTTAAGGAACAATCAGAATTTCTAACGAAGTATGTAGAAAGGGTAATTTTTTATCTGGGAATTCTGGGATGACAATTATTAAGCGCAGACTATAGAAATTGCACAATATCTCACAGTGTCGTAAAAATATTTATCTACAATCACCTTATAATCGGACTTTTATCCACACATATGAACCATCTAAAGTGATACTTTATCCACTAGTGGAATAAAGTAACTTTATTCCACTAGTAGAATAATGAAAAAATAATGAACCTATAATAAATCAAATTTAATTTATTTGCTTATTAACCTTAACATTTACATTTAGGTATAGTAGTAGACATTTCGCTTTTTGTTTTATCACTTTTAACTTCCTTTCCGTTAATAACAACCCTTGGAGCATTGTTGCTATCATTTTTGGAACGCATAACATCTGCCGTTTGTAAAGTTTGTAAAGAATTTGCACAAGTTACGGATGTATCTTCTTGTAAGGAACAGCTATATTTTCCTTGTAGTATCAAGTTTGGTAGATATAGACTCCTCAACATAACTTTCTGTTACAGAGGAGCTTTTACATCCACCATGCCGTTTGATGGTTGTAAGATTAGCACCTTTATTGGCAATTAAAGTTGTTGAAGTGCGCCTCATACAATGGCCAGTATATACTTTTGGATTTGCGATATTCAGAAATGAAGCAACTATTGAAGGTACCTTCGCCAATGTGTTGATTCCAACAAGATGAGAAGTACATTTTTGACTGATGTATCTTAAAAAGAATCTGCCTTGTGTTAGGCGAATTGGGCGCAGAGAAATATATTTTCTGCATATTTCAACAGCATTCACACAAAATCCTTCTTCTATAATTGTTTTTCTTGAAATGCCCGTCTTGGTGTCAGGTATTGAAACAAGTAGGTAACTGCCAACGTCCTGTACGTTATTAATTTTCAAATTTGTCAATTCACAGCATCGACAGGCACCAGAAACCCCCATTATTAGTGCAACCTAAAATAATTCAAAGTTCACTATATACCTAACATTTAAAAGATAAAGAGATGTTACGTTGATCATTAAATATTCTTTATCGAAAGCTCCAGTCAAAATTCTTCAATATGTGCTCTTTCCAATACTGCAGCTTTTTTTGCTTTATATCCTCTCGATTCACTCTTCAAATAAACAGTAAGCTTGTTATATTTTCCAATATCTTTATTTTTGTAGGTAGATGAAATTGCATATTTTTGCTTCAAATTTAAAAAATACGATGGCATGACTTCTTCATTTATTGCCATTGCTCTCCGTTTTTCCCTCTATTCGTTAAATTCGGCGAACATTTTTTCGTAATGTTCCCTGGACTTCGCTGGAAATAAAAGGAAAATTCCTTCTTGAGCTTCTTCAAAAACAGTCACAGGAACACAATTACTTTCTTGCATTTTTACCAAACTTAGATAGAATTGTTTATTAAATAATTGATAATAAATGTGTTTTAATTGCCTTTTATCCACGCGAGAATGTTTAAACGCGAGAACGTAGTTCGAGCGTTTAATATACTTAAAACACTTATACCATAAATAATGTTCTATTTTTCGATAACCCATTTCAGATTCTACAAAAGAGGTATTGAATTTGGATAAAATTAACCGTTTCTCAGATATTCGAGACTAAACTAGTCAGATCACTTAAATGAATGACAGTTGTTCATCTCAAGTCATCTCTCTGGGGAAAAAGTAATTTTACACAAATCAAACTGTTGATTTCGAAGAACATTATCTAGCATTTCCCTCGCATCTTCGATGGTTTCTACCAGTACCTTTCCTTCGACTTGCCCTCAGAAAGTGGAACTTTGTGTGCTACAAGCTTCTCATATAGCAGCGGGATATCTTACAAAAAATCAAATAGATTGTCGAAAAAAAATTGGTCATAGATAATGCTATCGCATTTAGTTTAAATTGGTGTTGATAACGCCCATAAAAATAATTTTCGACGGGAATCCTACGTTTCGTTTGTATGTATCTAAAAGCCACACAAAAGACAATTCATGAGATCTGGGACCAGTCGTAAGTGGTATGAGCAGCAGCTCTTTCTTAAATTCTCCAAGTAACGTTTGCAAAAAGATTTGTTTGCGCCTCTAAGCATCTTAACACAACATAAGTTGGAATATCCTTCCACTGTCTGCAAAATGTTTTGCCTCCTTTTTTCTTTGTTTAGGTTGCACAATCCCCTTTTTTAAGTTATATGCCACTAGTATCTGACAATAGTAAAATTTTCCACTAACACACGACAGTTACAACGTCAGAATAGTCTAATTTTTCGTTTTATATCTTTCAATTTAATATCTGTAGTTTCATCGATTCATATAATAATCAAGTGGATCAACAACTTGGTCTACTCTACAGGATCCAGAGTGGAACCAGAGCGAAAATGAAAGTCGTTCATCTGGATCGTTTCACTCTATACCTAGCAGCCTAGCACCTATTGAAAAGGTCTCTGATTGCTGATCTGATATATTCTATTTCTTCCCCTACAGTGGGAATCTTCCAACTGCTATCTCTATGTTTTCAAATCGATTTTTATCTGTTTCCAAATCGGCTATCCATTTTTTCGAACTTGTGACCTATTTCCAATATAAAAGAATTTAAGGTATTGTAATATATTTTTTCAGTTACAAAATAAAAATTGGTACCGTCCTTTATCATTTACTGAATAAATCGTTTAACCTTGAATATATTGGTTAGTTTTTTTCAAGAAAGGGATATATGTTTAGAAATTTGTCTAAATAGTTATATCTACGTACCTTACCCGTGCAGCATTTTCATCGGCGGCTCCATAAACTATTATCAAGTACATATAATCATTTATTAGTGTAATTCACATTTTATCCGAACTAAAAATTTAATATCAACAACTAATAACAACAACTAATTACTGATTACGAATAATAGTTCAAAATATACTCTTAAATGTTACATGTTTTTTATTATTGAGTGGCTCTCAACAATTGCTATAAAAATTATTGGACTACAAAACAAAACACTAAGACTCCTTAATTGTGATTTTACATTATTTTAAATATATTTTTTTACTAAATGTGGATCAGCTAAATCAAACACTTCAATTTAACTTCGAAACATCAAATGCCTTTTATTTAAATAAAATAAAAACAAATTTGCTCAAACTTTTTAATTATTAAGATATTTGTTTATAAAAAAAATGTTTATTTTGATCCCTTGTAGGTATTTACCCTAAAATTTTTGCTCAGTATGTTATAAATCAACCTGTGCACATTGAACAGTAAGAACAAGAAAAATGTGAAATACATGGGCAACAACAACTTATCGACATTGCTTATATACAAGAATGAACTGGAAAGATAGGTTGTTTTTTAAAAGAACACAATATTAATACAGTCTATAATATCTCGAAGAAGATAAAGTCGGTCTTTTCCAAAAGAAAGTACGAGAATAATGTATACTGTAGACAATTGCGATATATATATTTTTCAAGCACATGTCTTCGTTTGATTGTCGTAGACTAAACATTTAAGCGTATAAAAAACAATAACGCTCTCTGCTGCCAGGTTTTATGCATGATTAAAGTGTCGCTTGTACCTAAGCGCCAGATATTACACAGAAACGCATTCTGTGGCCCTCTACAAAGGACAAAATTTGTTGACAAGCGCAAAAGTAATCGCCGCTTGAGCCGCATCCATTAGGGGAGCGCCCGTATTTAAGAATAGTTCTGCATTATGCAAATGTATCTCCCGCGGTTTCAGCACTGGAACTGAAACATCACGCACTCAGATCGCGGCGTTTCAGTTCGCTCCATTTTCCTTCCGCTACATTTACTTCTCTAGCTGTTTAATTATGATTGTTCTCGACGGGACTCAAACGAGGCATTCGTTACTTCGGAACCTAAATTATACGCCACGTGGAAGGGGGCTCGAAATTAATGCATGCACCGAGGCGTTCCTACTCTGACGGTTTTGTTAAAAATTGATGCACGCTGCATGCACGGCAGACCGTATTCAAGTCAAGAGTAACTGCGTTAAAGAGATTCTACGTAGTCCTGGATAGATGTCGTATTGCGGGTTTCCAAAATTCGCTCAACTTTTTAATCAGAGCCACGAAGCTGTCTCCAACCACATTATGCAGAGGCGATGCCGAGCAAAGTGGAAAGGGCCGCAAGGTGCCTTCCACGAGCAGCAGAAAACGCGACACGGAAGATTAACACTTTCACTCAACTTTCGAAACAAAACACCAAAGCAGCAGCAGACGACACTGCCAAACGCCGAAAATTCATCTCAGTTTCGAATTTCATGAACAAAAATATTTCTCAAAATATTACGAAATTCGAAATGAGGAGAAGCGAAGCAACAACAAAAGTACCATGCTAAAAACACAGGACGATCATCAGTTGCAGTGGACGAGAATTCAAACATGGATAAAGAGGTCAATTGTCCGAAATTGAGGCGGACTTCGCTACAGGACCTCTGCGAACCCATCAAGGACTGTGATCGAACGTCTACTCAATCTACCTGCGTTCGGAACCTGGCCAGTGCATATAGAACGATTCAAATTATATACATATCTTATATGTAGATGTTAGACAGGGTGTTTTTAAATGAAGTAGCAAAACTGGTACCAGTGAATGTAGAGCCAAAAATAAGAGGATTAAAGTAAAAATACCTTATATGAAAGTTGCACCCCTGAGGCGATATACCCTCTTAAAGGAGGGGATTGAAATTCACATTTTAATTTTTTTCTTTAACATGAGGAATGCTAGAGACACGAAACTTAGTATGAGCATCCTGCTAATAAAGAGGCAACATTTCATTTTTTTCGATCTTTAGTGTATTTTATAAAGGATTGTAACAGTCAACCCCATTGCAATATTTTAATAGAAATTTTTTACATGAAGCAAATTATTTATTTAAAAATATTTATTGAGAAGACTGATTTATTGCGGAACTTTTTTACCTCTTGTAATTTTTCGATAAAACCGATAGTTTTCTAGTAAAAAAATTAAATGCGCCGTAGTTCACTAAAGGGGTAATTGCGAAAATTTGTAAAAATAGAGTAGTCGGATGTCGTAACAAATAAATTGTTATTTATCATATTAATAAATTGACACTTTCTGTCAACCAATAATTAGTACCAATTGGTATTTATTATCAGAATAATTATGGCAAATAGTATTTATACCAATGACGAATATGTCGACATGCTCCAAGTGTTTTTCGAATACAGAAAAAAATAGTAACGCTGGCACTGCAGTAAGATTATACCACCAAAGATATCCAAACCGACCGATTCCTCATAGACAAACATTAGCCTCAGTGGAAAGATGGCTTCGCGAAACTAAAATTCAGCCCAATCGTGAGGGTGCCGGAAGAAGGCGTAATATCCGAACTGTTGAAACTGAGGAAGCTATACTGGAACATCTATGTAGAACAAGACTGTAGTACAAGCACAAGACAGGTGTTCAGTCAAATGCAAGTTTCTCACAGTCTTATGTGGAATGTAGTTCATGAAAATCTTTTATACTCTTTTCACCATCAACCCGTGCAAGAATTGAATGACTCTGATTTACTTAGCCGCATAGACTTTTGTCAATGGTACATTCATATTTCCAGGCATGACTTAAATTTCTTGAATATGCTTTTCACCGATGAAGCAAATTTTCCTAGAGTAGGTGCAGTAAACCTTCATAATGTTCATTCGTGGTCGGAAGAAAATACTCATGAAATATTTGTTTCAAGATGTCAACATAATTTCAGTTTAAACGTTTGGATGGGAATTGTAGGAAATACTCTAGCAGGTCATTTTATTCTTCCACACAGGCTTGGAGCGGCCGAGTATCTTAGATTTTTTAACGAAAATCTTCCAACATTATTTGAGGATGTACCCCTCGCTACACGTCAGGTGCTGTGGTATATGCACAGTGGGGCGCCTGCACATAGTACACTTGCCGTTAGAGAATGGTTAAATCTAAATTACCTGAATCGCTGGATTCGTCGTGGTTGTGATGCCCCTGTTTGTTGGCCTGCACGTTCACCTGACCTAACGCCTATGGATTTCTTTTCGTGGGGCCACATAAAAAGTATTGTTTATGCCACTCCTGTTGCCTCCTTAGAAGAACTACGCTTAAGAATATTTCAGGCAGCAGATGACCTTCGCAATAACCAAGAACTGTTTGTGCGAGTGCGTTATAACTTCAACAGATGTATTAGATTATGTTTGCAGTAAAATGGAAATTATTTCGAGAATATACTTTAAATTTAATTTTGCATTTCTTGTTTTTCGTTTGTATTAAATTTTATATCAGATAAATAACTTTACCTAATACATGTCGCATAGTCATAAGTTATCAAACATTTTTCATTCATTAATAGCAAATTATTGTTAATGTTATTATTAAATTACCAGCTTATTGACAGAAAGTGTCAATTTATTAATATGATAAATAACAATTTATTTGTTATGACATCCGCCTACTTTATTTTTACAAATTTTCGCAATGAACGACGACGCATCTAATTTTTTACTGGAAAACTATCGGTATCGATTTTATCGAAAAATTACAACAGGTAAAAAAGTAGCACAATAAATCAGTTTTCCCAATAAATATTTTTAAATAAATAATTTGCGTCATATAAAAAAATTCTAATAAAATATTACAATGGGGTTGACTGTTTCACTCCTTTATAAAATACGCCAATGATCGAACAAATATTGAAAAGTTGTGTCTTTATTAGTAGGAAGCTCATACCAAGTTTCGTGTCTCCAGCATTCCTCATGTTAAAGAAAAACATTAAAATGTGAATTTCAATCCCCTACTTTAAGAGAGTATATCGCCTCAGGGGTGCAACTTTCATATTAGGTATTTTTACTTCAATCCTCTTATTTTTGGCTCTACAATCACTGGTACCATTTTTGCTACTTCATTTAAAAGCACCCTGTATACACACCGTACCATAAGTACTACATATAAGTGAAAAAAACTTTGTATTATATCTACGAAATATATCAATAATTTTTTTTTGGTTTTTACCATATTGTTATGTAAATATTCAACTGATAAAATGCGAAAATAAATTATTACCCACCTTCTCACCGCTTCATCTTTTTTGTTAATTTCCACATATTTTCTACTATTGGAAACGATATTACAAGTTGTTAACTGTTTTCGCCGAAATAACGAAAATGCCACAAAAATTTCATTAGCAGCGTGCCTAAGTTTCCACAGGAATTTCGTTCCGTACGTCTGCCGAAAAAAGTTCTACGCACAAAAATCCCCTTTCAGCCATTATCGTGTTTCGCTCCATAATAAATTAGGTGGGTCCCTGCGAGGCGCCAGGCTACATGATTTATTAATTTAGCACCTGTTTATGTTGTCGTTATAATTAAAGGGGCTTAATGTTTTACACTTAGTTACAAGTCTGCGCTTATTGTGTCTTTATTAGCAAGACGCATGCATGGGGCAGAGAGATACACAGGAGTCTAATTTTGGAGTAATTATTTACCTAAATGAAATTACATAGAAATTCCTTTACGACGCTAAAACTATGCATATCGCATCTCTCCTGACGTTGTTAGAGTTGGCTGAAACTGCTTTACAGCGAGAACAAAATGCGATATCCGTTACTCGCATTTTTTTTTAAATTAAATATTAACATTACGAAAAAATGCAGGCGGACATGTGTCCGGAAACAGATAATCGAGATATAGTGTGTTGAAATTTTCATATCATTATTTTTTATTTATTAGGTATTTTGCCACCTGTAAAAAAATAAATGAATAAGCCCTTACACCAGAAGAATCAGTAAGGAATTATTTTTATGAAAATAGTTTTGCCTAAGCAAAAATCTCAATGAAAAACAACAAAATTGCTGATGTTTCGAAAATCAGTCCGTTTTTTTTTTAAATTAAATGTGACAGTTTAAAATGGTTTGCTTTTGGCAGTTTTTTCGTTTAGTATCTGTTTGTTTATTACCATTAGTACAATTATTTTATTTGAAATCTAACATACATTTTCCATATGTTTTTATGAAAATATACATATTTTCCAAAATACGGTTCTAAATTGTAAATAAGGGCACCATTTGTTTTTAGCTAAAAGTCTCTTACTATTTAGTATTTATTATGCCCAACAGTTGCAGTTCTATAGGTATTTTACAGGTTGGATTTTAGTGTCTAAAATGTAAGAGTATGCCTCTGTGGTTTTGTCTCCCTATTATAATAATTACATAACATTATTAGAAAAAGTGCAGAGGAGGTTTCATAAATCGGCCAATTTCATTTTAGATGGAGTCTATCCAGCTCTGGGATATCCTCAGGAGTTGTTATTGGATAGGTTTGAAATGCATAGTTTAATTAGGAGGAGGGTTATGTACTCGATAATATTCTTGTACAAAATTGTCAACCACGATATGGATTGCATTGAGCTTACAACACAAATAAATTACCGTATTCCTCGAATAAATGCCAGATCAAATAGTTTGTTTAGTCTTCCTTCTTCGCGCACAAACATGATGCGGTGGTCTCTTTTACATCAAATGCTTTTTAATTATCATAACATGGAAAATAGCCTGGACATTTTCAATACTTCTTTAGCACATATTAAAAGAATTTTCTATTCTCACAATTGAGTTATCGGTTTTTAATTTCTTTTTTGTTTCTGTATTACCTACTTATGTTGTTGTTATAATGATTTTTAGATATATTAATTCTTATGTAACTTTACTGTTTGGCTATTTTTTATTTATTGTCTGACCATTGTTTCTGATTAACATTTGTACTTTTTGGTAATTTTTATTTTTACTTATTTTAAATGTTTATGCTTCTTGTGTTAATGTGTATTTATTGTAGCTGTAATATTCATCCTGTAATTGGGTTTTTCCCATTGGATGAATTAAATTAAATAAATTAAATAAATAAATAAAAAAGAATAAAAAAAATCGGTACGGGGTAAATCCATTGAATTACTGAATAAATTTTCACTCAATATTGGGCATTTTAATAATACTCATTTGTGATAATATTTGAACTAAAACTCAAATATAGGTACATAAATTCTCCAGTTAAACTCGTATTTGGTGCACTTGTAGCTAAACCGGAGTAAATGTCCTCATTATTGAGTTACTCCACCCCATTCTATGGTTGTCGTACGTTGTCTTTGTGTATTCCCATCGTCCCCATTATGTCACCTCGTGGCGTGGTGTGTGGCGTGTTGTGCTGGACAAGTAGTGTCCTTTAATCCGGTTATTTTGGTGAAAATTATGTTTAACTGCATTGTTTTGATTACTATAATTTAAAAAAGTAATATATTAAGTTTCGATTTGTTTAAATAAACGGGATACTTACCTATACTTACTTACATATATGTAACGTACAACATAGGTTATAGCAATCTACACGTCCGATCAGTTCTGTATAGAAACCACTGTGGCAGTTTAGTAGTTTGTGACTTTAATACAATAATATTTAAATTAAAATTTGAAGAGAATATAAAGTGAAGCCAAACCACTCCAGATATTAATGAAATGGAAGCAGCGGCTGGCGTGGGAGGGCTCTGGAGCGCCGGAAATTTTCCACTAAATAATAGTTAAATTTAAATCATATTCGAGAAAAAATCAACTTTTAATTGGATTTACATACTCAGAAAGTCACTTATATGCTATTTGACAAATACTCGGATTTGAGTAAAATTCACTCACTTCTGTTGAAATATTTTCACTCATAAAATTTTAGTTGTGCTTATACGAATAGAGCTTATACAATAGATACATTATTGAGTGAATTTCAGTGAATCTTTTTTACAGTGTATCATCAAACTTCAATCAACATTTGACAAATTTCGAAAAATACAATTAGCGTTTTCTGAAACACATGCAGTACATCTGAAAAAGTAATTGTACGCTTTAAGTACACTTGGACGTATTATGTCCAAAGACGCGAAGGCAATTTCCATGTTTTACGAGAAATTCCGAATTAGTAAGGCGGAGTTCCACACTTTTTACACCGTTGACTCGGTAGTAAAACACACCTAGCCCTTATTGTCTTGAAGACATTTAATCCGTTTACCTGGAACAATAAATTCGCCTAATAGGGAATTAAGAGAGAAGCGCCTTCATCCCCCGCAGAAGGGTTGCATTTAAAGATCGCAGATAAAGGGCCCCACGTCTCAACCCCGGTAATTGAAGAAATGATAACCTTGGAGAGGTTTTTGTTAGTTATCAGATCGGTATTAGTCTGTTTGTGCCGGGGGCGAGGCGGCAATGGCGGCGGCGGCGTTCCATAATACGTATGTATAAACTTGGCGAACGTAATTACGGGAGTTTGTGATTAATGAATCTCTGGAGATGTAATTAGGCCCAGAACCTTTCGCCTTCGGTTCAGAAGTCCTTCCTGGCTCTCCTCCGCCGCCAGCTTGCTTATCCTTGCCGCGTCTTTGTGCCAGAGGTTCCGCCCGCGCCGCCGCCCGATGCAGCCAGCTGCGATTGCAGGAAATGTATGCATTTGGGGCGCAACGGATCCGCGGAAATTTGTTTTACCCGGTTAATACAGGGAGTCCCTCACTTCTGTATGAAAAAATTGCAAATTTAAACGATATACACGCTGTCACGCATAAGAACTGACACAGGGCCCTAAATTTCGACAAAAATTAATATCTCTGCAACACTGCACCGTAGAAGAACCAAATTTGGTACATGACAGGTTTATTACGGGTCTTCTTTGACTATGATTTAAAGTTCTCTAATAAAACAACATTCATCCGTAAAAAGCACCATGCTTGTAAAATAAATTCAACTTTTCCACCGAACCTAGCGGTTCCCTGTCGAGGACACCGGTTAATCACTCACCCGTTTCTTAAGCTCAAGCAGCAAAACGAGGAGTTTCGTCCGAATATAATAATCATTCCAATAAAACGAAAAGAAGAACTATTTTTATAGGAACCGCTGACGGTAATAATGAGGAGAATTTTATAGGAAGGGATGAAAGAACCAAGAAAATATGGATATTTGTTTCAAGAGTAGCAGATAAGGTTACAGAAGATGACATAAGAAAATATATAGTTAAGAGAACTAACATAGCAAACGCAGATGAACTTGTAGTTGAACATTTGCAAACTAAAATTGAAAAAGAAAGAAATAATAGTAAGTGTTTTAAAGTAGGCATAAGATTTGATCTTATGGATAAAGTGTATGATAAAAGTTTCTGGCCAGCTAACGTAGCATTTGAACGTTTTAAGTTTAGAAATAAAGTAAAAGAGTTAGCGGATGATGCTTTGGCAGTATCTAATTCCAATTCTAATCTTGATCCTTTTTTAGAGTTACAGAATATTCCCCCAAAATAAGTAAAAGTAATAAAACTAAAAGCGATGTCTATATTGTAAATATTTTACACTTAAATTTGCAAAGCTTTTGTTCTAAAGTCCTTGAAATTGAGGCTTTTCTTAAAGTTAGTTCAGTTTGTTATGATTATTTACTGCTTAATGAACACTGGTGTACCAGTGAAGAACTAAAATTCTTAACCATTGGCAACTATTTTCTGGTCTCTGAATTTTGTAGGTCTCGATATGCCCACGGAGGTGTAGCTATTTATGCTTTGAATAAGAACAATATTTCTAATATAACCGAAATTGGTGGTATTTCTGATGAATTAAACTGTGAGGTAACTGCTATAGATGCTGATGATTGCAGACTGATGACCGTATACAGATCTCCTGATGGCGACTTTAACATATTCTTGGAATTACTTTCACTGGCGTTGCAGAGGTTGATTTTCGTTGATAAATCGATCTTTGTTTCTGGTGATTTTAACGTGCATTTTCAAGATGAAAAGGACAAAAGGGCCAATATGTTAGTGAATGTTTTCGAATCGTTTGGATTGTCTCTTACAACTTAAGCTAATACTAGAAACAATAATTGCTTAGATAATATCTTTACTAATATTCCTTCTCAAAATTACAAAATAAATATCGTCGATTTCTTATTATCAGACCATTTAGGTATTCATTTACAGACAAGTATTAACAAAATGAATGACAAAAAAAGAATACTTTATAGACCAATAAATAATAATGGTCTAAATTAACTAAATAACTATTTGTCGACAAAAACTGGATGTTTATATATAACTCAAAAATTGATATTAACAAGAGATTTGAGAATTTTATTGACATTATATCACATGCCATTGATAAATTTTTTCCTATAAAGTCGAAACTAGTTTGTTCCACTGACCGTCATGAAGTTCATTGGTTTATCAGTGAACTTCGAAATATGCGAGAACATTTAGGGTTTCTCCAGGAGTATGTGATAGCGCACCCATCACCTAATAATACTTTTGTCATGAAATCCTATAGATCTCGGTATGTTATGGAGTTACAAAGAAATAAACGACAAGCTCATGATAACTTTATAAAATCTCACAGCAACCCAGTTCAAGCAATATGGAAGCTTATTAACATTAGAAATCCCAAAAGCAACCAAACTGACAGCTCAATATCAGCAAATGAATTTAATACTTATTTTTCAAATATCGCTACTAACATTATCAAAGATCTAAACTCCACCAATGCGTTATACACTGATTATATAAATTCTATTAAAACTTATAACAGATTAAACTTCTCTACGGTTTCCATTGATATCATCGATTCGTTTATTAATAACTTAAAAAATAAAAGAGGTAAAGACACCTATGATATGAATAGTCACATTGTAAAATCCATAAAACATACCATATTGATGCCTCTTACAGCACTAATAAATATTAGCATTTTTCAGGGGATTTTTCCAGATTGTCTAAAGGTCTCTAAAGTTGTACCGATTCATAAAAAAGGAAATACCAACGATCCCTCAAATTATAGACCTATTTCTATTATACCAACATTTGCAAAAATTTTTGAAAACATTCTAAAATCGCAAATTATAAATTATATAGAAAATGAAAATCTATTCAATACTAACCAGTACGGTTTTAGAAATAAGCTCTCGACAACTTTAGCCATAGACAGACTGGTAACGGAGATCAATACTGGTTTTGAGCAAAAAGATTTTGTTTGTTCTCAGTTCCTAGATCTGACCAAAGCTTTTGACTGTGTATCTCACCCAATCCTGATAGATAAATTGTCATACTATGGTTTCACTGCTCACAGTGTTGGTATCATACATTCATATCTTAGTAATAGGAGACAATATGTTATGCATAACAATATATCATCAACCTGTCTAGGTATCAATGCAGGCGTACCACAAGGGTCCATTCTTGGTCCTGTTCTATTTCTGTTATATGTTAATGATCTACCCCTATCAGTGAATAACTCAGTTTTAACTATTCAGTTTGCTGATGATACCAATTTAACAAATCGTAGTCCTTTAATTGATGACTTATTAGAAGAGGCGCGTCAAGCGGAACTAATGATTCAGAGTTGGTTTCTCTCTAACAAACTTAAGTTAAATTCTAGTAAGACAGAAACTTTAATATTTACTCTAAGAGAGGCTAAAGATATTTTAAATCCTAAATCTGTGAAATTTTTAGGAGTTCATCTAGATTCTAAGTTAACATGGGACCGTCACACAGATTATATAGGTAAAAAAATATCAAAACATTTGTACCTCCTTCGCAGTTTGAGACACCAAGTGTCATCACAAATTTTGATAACAGCCTATCATAGTCTCATTCATTCTTTATTATCTTATAGTATATTAATTTGGGGACACTCTGCTTCTTCTGCTGATGTATTTGCTCTGCAGAGAAAAGCGATAAGAATTATAGCCAGTCTTAAATATAGAGACGACTGCAGGCAAAAGTTTATCGAATTAAAGATACTAACACTGCCTTGTGTATATATTCTGCATTGCTTACTTCATATAAAAAACAATATTGGAAGTTATACTATGAGGAATGAAATTCATGCACACCATACAAGAAATAATACGATCTTACAAGTGGGTTTTTCGAGACTTGCAAAAACTAGAAATGGTTCATGTTATTGGGGATAAAAATTCTATAACGCTCTACCTGAAGAAATTAAGGATCTGAATTTTTCGAGTTTTAAGTATAAGTTAAAGATTTATCTGTTGCTCAATGCATTTTATAGTCCTCATGAATTTTTAAATAGCAATTTGCTAGCAATGATGTCTTAGAATATTTTTTTTTCTTGTCTTAGTTTTATCTTTGTTTTAACTGAATATGTTTGTCTATTATTTTACTTCTATCTTGTTTATCATATTATCTACTACAAAATTGTTTTAGTGTTAGTATTTTCTATGTGTACTGTTCTTTTTTGACTTGTGCAAATACTTTGTATACTTGGGCACCAATAAACTAAACTAAACTAAACTAAACTAAAATGCGGATCTTGTGCTATTTGATCTCGAAACCACTGGCAAAATTCCACACGGGGCTAAAAATCATTGTTATTTTTTATTTAAAAAAATACTTTCTTCATAGTGGGCATTGGCGAAAATATATCAATAGTTTGTGGTCAACAAATAAGTTTCATTAAAATAAAATTACCTAATTAATATTTCATAGTTAAATTAAGTAAGTTTAATGGTAACGGATAACGATATATTTATATTAAACTAAATAATTTCTTATTTATTTCAGTACATTTAACAATATCTTTGTAGTATATTATCCAAATGGCGTATTCTTTTAACCACATCATCCTTAGTGTTAAAGATAGTATCACCAAACTTAGTACCACTATCATCATAAAAGTGTGTTCTCTTTAAATATGAAAACTTAAATATTAGAAAATTCTAAAAGTTTCCTACACATCTTTCCCAAGTCGAAAAATAACAGATTGCATACCTGTTCTTTTGCAAAACGTTCGAAAATCAAAAATATAAACTCATTTTTAACAAGTATAATAAGTTTTTTTATATCTGTATAAATATATAAAATTGTATAAATATCACTAATTAAATATACTACTAGTTGAAATCACAACAAAAACAAAATAATGCATCACACTTTAAGGTGGATTTTCAAAACAGCCGAAAATTAGAACTCTTAATATTAAAAAATATATAAAAACGGTTTACTGCTACACAACAATAATAAATTTTAGTCTTTTGCTACTTTATATACACCTCACATAAGTCATAAGTTCCTAGACCAAATCGAGACACTTTTGCGGTAATTCTGTTAGAGGAATAATGGATTAAACTAATTCAAGGTTATCCCATACGTACTGTACTTTTGAATTAGAGCTGATAAAAATTCAGCAAGGGAACTCCACAGACCTAGGCAGCCACTAATTTCAGTGACGTTCAGGAGTCAAGTACACAAACATGCTTTTAGACTCTTATGGAATACTACTTCATAGAAAGTATAGGAGGGAGGATCAATTCCAAGTTATTGTAATGTTCGTGCAAATAATTATAAAAACAATTAAATTAAGGATGCACTTTGGAAGAATAGTGTAGTTAAATGCGATATAACAGACAGGATGTATTTATTTTAGAACAAGAATCAAAGAAGGGCTCAAAGCTCAAATGAAAGGGACTTGTTTAGACAAAAATTACATAGTCTTGAAACGTGAAATCAAAGGAAGATACTGAGCTAAAAAAATTGATAATGTGTATAATATAACCAACGATCAGCCAGAACATTTGCAAATAAAAATCCAGCGACAGCTTTTTAACATTATACTAGAAATTTGAGAAGCAAAACTGCGACAGCAAAGTGAAACTCCATATACAGTTTTTCCACTGACTAATATACATAATCAAGCAAAATTTGTAGGAACTTCGTGATAACCTTGAATTTAACCTTCACCGCAATTTGTACGGTCAAACTAACGTCAAACTAAATTCAAATGGAATAGAACCCAACATTTTCTACCAGGAACAAATATATTGCCAAATTTTATGACGGAATCTGAAATCAAAGAACTTTTCCAACGTATTGGTCGAAACTACAATATTTATCTTAAGCTTTTTTTTTGATAGTAGCAATTCTGAAAAGTTATCAAGGATCTTTTTGGGCCACCCTGTATATTATATCGTCGCACACCGTCTGTAATCTGCTTAATGATATAACGACCTTTTATTTGCCAACAGTAATAGTAACTGTAATTTAGCGACGCCCCTTGAAAATATGTGAGCACGCCTATGTGCCAGCAGCCCGCGGTGTACGCTGTGACAAATGTTCAGACGAATTGACCAAACACCAAACATTGTTACGCTGTTCGTCACAGGAATAACAACTACCGTAAAACGCACCTAAAGTAACGACCTAACATGATGAACCGCTGCAATATAATGCTATTGTTGGTTTTCGCTTCACTTTTATTTTTTTGCTTAGAATGCTGAATTCCGTCAACTGCCGATATTAAATTTAATAGATGGTAACATGATAAAGCAATCGCTGAAAAATATTTTCTAATTCCAGAATCTTACCTATTTAAAAAAATACTACACATGAACCTGTATATCAAAAGTTAAAGTAATACAAATAGATTACCTAAAGTATAGCATCAAGTTTCAAATTACTTAAAAAAATAATATTTGAATTTGACTACTACACTACAAAAAATGAAGGTATCATTTTTGAGGAAAATTTCCTTCTGTTAAGTCTGTTATACAGGGTGTTTCTAAAATAGGGTTCCAAACTTCTGCTGCGTTTATAACTCATTAAAATAAGCCAAAAAGTTCCTATTAACATGTGCCCTAAAACGCACCCTTAGGAAGTTATATGCCCTTAAAAGGGCTCAAACAAAACTGTTTTTTT
>NW_019416486.1:3427624-3429830 GCF_000390285.2 Anoplophora glabripennis
CCCCCCGCACCAGCCACCGCTGCATCCATTTCATTAATATCTGAAGTGGAGACAATATTTTAGGTCTCGATTAAAGGAATTGGTTAACTGATCGGACGTATAGATAGCCATAACCTATATTGTACGTTACAGATACGTAAGTAAGTATAAGTAACAATTTAACTATCCGTTTATTTAACCAAATATTAATCGAGACTCAATATATTCTTGTTTTTAATTATTGTAATCAAACTACTGCATTTAAAAATAACCGGATTAACCGACACTTGTCCAGCACTACATGCCATACACCAAGTCACGAAATGACCTAATGGAGACGATGGAAATAGACAAAGACAACGCACGACAACCACAAAATGGGGTGGAGTCATTCAATAATGAGGACATTTACTCCAATTTAGCTACAAGTGCACCAAATACGAGTTTATCTGCAGAATTTATTTAACGGGTACCTACATTTGAATGAAAGTATTCAGTTTTAGGTCAAATATTATCACAAATTAGTAAATTTATCAAAATGCTCAATATTGAGTGAAAATGTATTCAACAATTTNAGTGTAACTCTAAATTTAAATAGTCTTAGTTTATGTTCTAAATTATTTATTAAATGATCGGATCCTTCATAACTGCAATTTATTTGAAAAAAACAGTTTTGTTTGAGCCCTTTTTAGGGCATATAACTTCCTAAGGCACATTCCACCCTTCCCTTCCTTTAGGGCACATGTTAATAGGAACTTTTTGGCTTATTTTAATGAGTTATAAACGCAGCAGAAGTTTGGAACCCTATTTTAGAAACACCCTGTATAAATAACATCTGAATTTTTTTAAATATTCGCAGTAATAATTCTTTAGTGTGCCGGTAATATTCAATTCATTAATTTCCTTAGAGGGTAACTCATCATAAATCGGCTATGTTAGATATCATTTTTCTTGTTCGTGCATCAAGATACCGGCAAGCAGTATATTGATTTGTGTCCATCTCAGTTTTTGTTTATAATTAATTGTATTTTGCCTAAGGTAAAATAATAAACTTTTTGAATGTGATACAGAAAGGCGATAAATATTATGTGTTAAGTTTAAACATTACCTTTAGATAAATAGTTCAAGTTATATTTGATAAGGAAATTTACTGGATTTTTGGAAACTTGTATTTCAGCTGTCATCGAAATTTGCATTAATTCTGGGCTATTTTGCCGTGATTATTAAAAATACAAGTAAAAGTAATTGATTAAAATTACCAATTTTTTTTTGCCGTGTGCATGCTACTTTTGCATCGCATTTAAACAAAAGAGAAGTGTACGATAAACAATAAAGGAGGCAGAGAGTTTGCATTTGTCTAGAATAAATCTCAATTTAAATTAAAGGTAGTAGGCTGTTCAAAGTCAACCGTTTCACCTTTAATATCGTTCAGACGTACCTGCTCCAGCCCGCTGTGAAGTTCCAGCTAGACGTCTGATTTTTGGTATTGGATATTAAAAGCCAAAGAAGGAAAGACAAACAGAATAAGATGACATTGGAGGATTCCATTTCATTGTTTCCCCAAGTCTTCATTTCCCTGCATATTGTCTACCAGGTATTAAAATAAAGCACCCGCTTTGTCTGTGTCGTCTTTCAACCAGAAGTGATTAAAAGGAGGAATTTAAGTTTTGTTCAAGTTTTATAGTGCAATTACAATCCACATTTCGCCAACTACTAATATAAATTATTTCGGGTTTTCTGATAAATAGGATGCTCCCAGTTAATATGGTTTTATTTGAGCGATGGGATAGCTACTGCGTTATTAAATTCATTTAATTAAGGCACATAGTGCAATTTTCCCAGTGCTCGAAACCGAAATTAATATAATCAAAATAAATTCCAATATGATTTCGATTACGAGGATGTTTGCATCGTCGATTTAATTAACAAATCGAATAGATTTCGACATTGGACCGATCAGTGCGATCTGTTGCAGTACGAACTTCTTGACTACTACACAATATTTGAAATAATTCCAAGTCCGTTTCCTCGGTTAAATTGTTAATTAAATTACACTATACAAATATAATAAAAATAGATTATTTTTTTGAGCCAATAGGTAATATTTTTTTTCTTGCTTAGCCCTAGGATGAATGACGGGGGCCTAAGAGGCCGCACAACTATTTTACTGCTTTTTTAATACTATTAAAAATTATGTACGGACATAACTAACTATCGCGTACATAAT
>NW_019416486.1:3430162-3466654 GCF_000390285.2 Anoplophora glabripennis
TTTTAACACTGTGTGGCAGGTACCGACTGATACTCCCACCATTTGTGATAAAACACGTACAGAAGTTCTTGGCGCATTTTCCATTATTTGTTGGACATTTTCTTTTAATTCTTCAGTCCGCTTTTTAGGTCGGCCGCTTCCTTCTTTTCTTGTTACACTGCCCGTTTCACGAAAAACATTAACACAACGCTGAACTGCACTTTGAAAAATTTTGTACTCAACAACGCCGGGAAATTGATTTTGAAATTCTATGAAACATTCCTCAATAGAATACTTCCATATTCCATCAATCTTGCGTCCATTTCTAAAGTAGGAGTCTGTGATAAACACTTTTTGTTCTTGAGGAAACACCATTTTAAACGCTTTTTAAAACGAAAATATTCAAATTGATGGCGGTGATATAGCGCTTTGACAGATGACGTTTTAAGTTCATTTGCTATACGCTACGCCCTACGTCCAAATTTTCAGAACCAACTTGACCACGTTTTTATTTGAACGCTCGTTAGTAAAATTTTGAAGTGAAATAATTTTAGTACTATTATATTTTAAATATATTTATTTCAGTCATTAATATTGTGTTGTTTGGTAGTTTTAATAATGATATTTTTTTATTTTGATATTAGATAATCGTACTAAGTACCTACTCGTAAGTATACAGGTATTTACCTATAAATTTGCAACTAAATAGTAGTACAGAGATTTAAATGTTATTTAATTCAGAGGTCAGCTGAATACCATCTACTTTACCCTTATCGGCGATATCCGTAATCAAATTTAAGCGTAGGCATATAAGTAATAATCTGATAAGCATAACATATTCGAGCAAACTTTCAGTTTCCACATATGATAATGTAAGAACCCCACCCCGTGTGCTCGCGATCTCATGAATTGGAAATTTAATTTTCTTTTATGGTTAATTCTCATCAACCTATCACCTTCATATACCATTTTTATTAACTTTGCGGGTTATAGACCGTACCTTTCTCATATTAGCTTGAACATTCGCAAGATATCCTTAATATACCCATATTTAATCCAAAGATATTAAAAAGTATTTCTGATAAACGGTTAAATATTTTCAACTATTGCAATACATTTTCGAAAGTTTTACAACATAGCATAGCATCATAGCATACCCTTTATTTTTTCAATAAGGTATAGAAAACAATATTTATTACAAACAGGACATAACTAAAATACATTTTCCACAACCATGTGTTCTGAAATATTTCGTTCTCTATATACAGGATGTTATAGTTTGAGGAAAAGTTACATTTTTTAATTTACGCAAATAGGGATTGCATTGCTAAGGGATAAAATGTAGGCGCGCCGTATCGGGTAGTAATTTTGGTTCCCGGTTCTCTTCCAAGCTGTTTTACATTTGTACCAATTCTGCCAAAATACATACTAAAGACTTGACAAACATGTATCGTTGCTATGTGCACCGCTTCTGAGATAAATGATAAAGTAGTAAACCAGGTCTAGATTAATATTAGGTACTAAAAACACCAAATTTTCGAAATATAAATAGATAAATAATTTTCAATTAACCATGTTATCTATGAATAGATTTAAGTATTATTTACGTGACTTCTTTCAACTGAAATAAGCCACACATTTCCTTTAATTTCGAATAGTCTGTACAGAAAACGAATTTCTGAATATATGTTTATAGGGATTTTCTTTGTTAACAAGTGACATAACCTGCCATTAAAGTCTAATCAACTTAGTTACACCTTAGTTACAAGTTGTGAAAGTTAAAAATTACAAAACTGTTATTAATAATTCCGTTTCTTGTTTTATGAGGGTACACTTTTTTCTGATTCTGGTAAAAATGTCGACGTACGAACATGGGAAACAGGTATTTAAAGTACCTGTTCAGCGCCAGTTACAGACTTACATTACGCTCCCTTTTTAGACTTGGATCGTTCTCGCACTTAATATTTTGCCATTCTTCACTGTCATCATCTTTCGGTAACCTCTTCACCGGCCTTTATAATATCAGTGCTGGTGCGCACGCATCTAGGCCTGCGCAGTACAATGGTGGGTAGAAGTGGGGTGGAACCTCTAGAGGAACGAAGTTGTTGTAATATCGAATTGCATCACTTTATACTTTTTGATGTACGCCTGTGGTTCAAAGGAATTGTTCCTTTAATTTTGTATATTCTTCTGAAATTTTGATGAAGGGTGTGGTTTCAGAAATATTACAACTTCTTTGGATATGGGATAAAAATAATTTCGTTATGTGTAGCCAACACTTGAAAAATGGTGTACTCTAAAATATCTACTTTAATAAGTAATTTTAGAAATTAAATTAATTTAAAATTGAATTGTTAACATAGACAAAATGATAAACTTGACAAATCAATATCCATTGTTCCTGTAATTTCTAAAATATTTGAAATATGAATTAAAGAAAAATTGATCTCATATCTTGAAACTAAATCTATATCGACACCATCTCAATTTGGATTTAGGAACATTCTTTCTACTATCAAAGCCTTATTAGCTATATTAGATCAAATAGTTCAGGGATTTGATCAAGGTAATCCCACACATGCAATAATATGTGATTTGTCTAAGGCTTTTGACTGCGTAAATTTAGAAATACTGCTACTAAAATTAGAATACTATGAAGTTCGTGGCAAAGCATTATAATTATTCCAATCATACTTGACTGACAGACGGCAATATGTGTGTCTCAATGACTGTGAATCTGCTTTAATACCGGTTAAGGCTGGTGTCCCTCAAGGTTCGGTCTTAGGGCCTATACTATTCCTTATTTATATCAATGACTTACCTGTTAACATTCGTAATGCTTCTTGTATACTCTTTGCCGACGATACAACCTTGTTAACCCGTGACAAGAACAGCAGAGACAGTCTAAATCCCGCGAATGACTGGTTTTCGGCAAATCATCTAAAATTAAATATTAGTAAAACAAACTTCATAACTTTTACAACTAGTAAAAATTCAGAGAAGTCTGAACCAGTTAATTTGCTTGGTATTACCCTTGACCCTGGTTTAACTTGGATACCTCATATCAATAAACTACGTTCAAAACTAGCTACGCAGATATTCTTTATGAGACAGATAAGACCATTTGTCACTAATAATGTAATGAAAATGGTTTATTTTTCATTAATACATAGTAATTTAACCTATGGTGTGCCATTGTGGGGCAACTCTAGTGGTTCGTATAGAGTTTTTGTGTTACAAAAAGCAGCTGTTCGTCTACTTGCGGGTGTCCCTATGTTAGCTCCTAGCAAGGAGATATTCGTCAGGTATAAGATTCTACCACTGACCTGCCTATATCTACTTGATTCGCTTCAACTCGTTCATTCCAATTTATGTAATTTGCAATCTCATGCTGATATACATCAATATAACACTAGGACGCTGGTTGAATTTTATTCGCGTATTACCCTAACTAAACGTAACAAATTTACAATCAGTCTGTTCAACAAATTTGATAATTTTTGTAGACGAAAACAGGTCTCAAAAAACCTTTCACAGGTTTACGAAATCCTTTCTTTTAAATCATTGTTTTTATACTATGGATGGATTTTTAACTTTTATGAACACTACTCAGCCTATGATATGACTATAAATGTACCACTTAATGTGCATAAATGTCAATAAAGTTATATCTATCTAAAATAGACTGGACTGTAGAAGCAAACCGTTGAAGGACAATAAATATATGTAAATTATTTTGTAGGTTTATTTTATATAAGCAAGACAATAAAATATATTATTTTCTGAATTCCAAACTTGAAAAATGAATATTTGTCATAAGTGCAAAAATATTGCTTAATCCGCACCTGTTCAAAGTATGCGCGGTCAGATTACCTCGCACACTCCACTTCCCCGCAATTTGGCTTCATCGGTTCCCATGCTTTGGGATAGGAAACGTACACTCTAGGTGATATGTGGTTGGTAAGTTAAATAATAGAACGCGGGAAATAAGACAAAAAAAATCAATATTAATAGTTTATAGTTTTAACCTTGTAAAACTCGTTTTCCCAATTGTCAAACTAAATGCACATATTTTATGTCGATAGTAAATAAGAAATATAAATATTATGTTAATACACTCCATAGTTCTGAATTTAATACATTTATAAATATACACATAGTCTGTGGCAACAACGTACATTTTCCTTTAACACGAAAGTTCCAGAACTGTATTTTTAGGACCAGAAAATGGTCTAAAAGAAAAATAAAGCCTACACAATGTTATTTTATCCAACATGGGAATTAAACATTAACGCACTGGCACCTTCACCATTTTATCGAATAGTCAAATCTGTCGCATGTAAATATGTATATATGTTAGTGGTCCCAACAGGGACTCGAAACCTGGCTTTTATGTCACTCTTATATATCTTACTTTACGTAGCTACTTCGATTCAATGGAATAAAATGTAAAAAAATATCCCTCTGTTCTCTTCCCAACGTTTTTGTTTTACAAGATAACTTCGATAACAAAAAATATATTAGTATTGAGAATATTAATAATGTCATGTTGTGTCAAGTAAACGGAGTGTTTCAAGAATTCCTGTACACCACCACCATAAATTTGAGGTAAAAATAAGTGTTCTCTAAATATTATTTACCTGCTCCCACTCTAGTAAATAGACGATTAATACATTGTTTTTAAGGAGGTAAGTGGATTTTACCGTAGAAGTGGAAGTTGCTATGGGCAACGGGAGGTAAGTGAGGTAACTTACCTTCTTAGGGAAAAAAGCGATTTGGAGTTATAGGTAAATGCATATTTTATGAACAAATAAATAGAACTATTTGATGAACATTACATTTTCTTAATTATTATGAATGAAATATTTATAGTAATTGTACAGTTATTATATTTAGTAATATTTATAAAATCTAGATAATTATTCCCCTCACGTCTACTAATTGTCACATTTTTCTCAAAATGATTTGACCGCTCCATTTCAGTCACCAGAGGCTCAATATTATTATCTGACTGATCCAATAAAACAGTATGATGCAACGTACTACTAGAACCTGGAGTTGAAGTGTCATTGTAAAGAATTCTGTTAGCTATTTCATTTTTGTTATTTAAACTGTCAGCAACATAACTTTCTGCAGTTGTGGCTGATTTCCACCCACCATGTCTCTTGGTTGCTAATACATCGACTCCTGTATTAACCAGTAACGTTGCCGATGTTCTTCGCAATAAATGGTCTGTATATGTTTCAGGATGTTCTAGTTTCACAAACTGTGCAATATTATTAAGAATCATTATTCTTGCCGACTGATTGGTTGTCACATCTGCCTGCTTGATAGCGCATAAAAAAGCGTGAAATTTCAGTTTTAGTTCCCAATCTAATCTTGATATATTTCTTGAGAATTTCTAGGTGAGAATCCAGACGAAAAGTAATTGTAAACGTACTTGACATACCATTTTTAGAATCTGGAACTGTAAGTACAATAATGTCATCGAAATTTTTGAAATTGACGTTGTCCAAAGTAAGTTTGCATAACTCATCAAAACGGCATTCTCCTGAAGTGCCTAAAACCATCACTGACTTCATTAGCACTAAGAAATGTCCAAAAATAAAACTTAAAATTTATTTCATGAACCATAAAGAACTGTGGGAGCAGATAAAATGTTATACACCACGCAGCGGTTAAGTATAATTCACCAGTCTCGGACTCTATTGCCAGCCCTCGCTCCGCTCGGGCACAAAATCGTCCTGGACTGGTAAATAATATTTACTCCTTTATGGTGTAAATAACTATTTGACTTTTCGGAAAATCACCATGTTGTGACAGTTTTCATAAAAAGATATTTTTACATCTTCTATAAAATAATTTCTATCAAATAATAATATTTGTTGAATTACTTAGTAGATACTATTTGGTGCAATATTCGTATTACAAATCCATAGTCCGATACTCGACGTATTGTCAAAACTTGGCGAACTTCTCGTTTGACAATTTAATCATTAATCATTGAAAGACGGTTGAAATTTGTTGTACCTGTTACGTTAGCTGTATCATTTTTCCAATACCCCCGTATTTGAACGAACGTTTGACTCGTGATACACTCGCAACGCTAAACCCTTAACGTAGCAGAGTGCCGTTTGCAGAAGGCATTATTCACGAATACATTTTGTATTAATATATTTAAAATGAAAACGCAAACGAAGGAAATACTGCTGAGTCTGGCAACAACTTTTGAATTAAATTATTATTCAAATGAAAAGCCAACGACAGAGGGTGCGCAGCGGAACCGCCCAGAAAAAGAAGATGTATTTTACGCTTCCCCTGTCATTTCCGTTATAGCTTCACGGAACACTACGCTGACCACAAATGCTTGCCGAAATTACATTTGAATAAAAAGGAGACGGGTGGGTTGTCTATTTTCTATTCTTCCTCCACCGCTTATTTACCGATAACATCCAAATCGAAACGCTGATACAGGGTGAGTCGTTAAACGTCTTGTTCCCACTAGATGCATGATTAATAGTTTTACAACAAATGTTAAAGAATTTCAATTTCCTCTGCGTTGAAAAATTGGAATTTTTTAACATTTTATAGTAAATTTATAATATACAGGGTGTCACATTAATAAGTGTATTTAACTCATCAAAAGCGACAGCTTTTCTCTAATATTTTTTTTCGAAAACTAACATTTTTCTCCACTATACATTAAAATATCATTAAAAAGGTATGCATGATATTTTATAGTTGATTCGCTATCTTAAANCTACAGCGTAAAACTCTCAAATCATAATAAAAATATATTCCACTAATATATAAAAGAGTAGTTAGTACTTATTATATTTATATCTTATTTAGGTATGTCTAATATGTCAGTATATATAATTTATTGTATTATATTTTAGATCCAAAATCTGGCAAAAATCCCTTAGTATGATTTATCAGGAAAAATTATCTGCACATTTACGACTTTGTAATAAGCATTGTGAAAAAAAAAATCTTTTAGCTACATATAAAAGTAAATACATTGATATTAATATAACTCAGTGTATTATTTTTACCATGTCTAAATAAAAAATTAAAAAAGAAAAAAACATGCTTACATGTTACTGCACAAGATTTTATGCAAATTTTTGGATAAAGTGTAGGTTGAGATATTTCCAACCTGATACTTTATAAAAAATTTTGCAGAAAATCTTGTATACTTGTAATAGGATTTAAAGAATATTTCAAAATTTCCGCTATGTGGCATACCGCGCCATCTACGTAGGTTTTACATTAAGAGCGAGAGAGTAAAATGATATAGCTCTGTCTCTTGAACTACAATTACACGTTTACTTGGTCATCTGTTGGTAATCTGTGTAAACACCATAGAGACGACAAAATCCAAACAACCAAGGCGACTTTGCAAGTTTTCGAATAATGTCAAAATGAATTGATTAAGAAATGTCCAAAAATAAAACTTCATCTTTATTTCATGAACCATAAAGAACTGTGGGAGCAGATAAACTGTTATACACCACGCAGCGGTTAAGTATAATTCACCATTCTCGGACTCTATTGCCAGCCCTCGCTCCGCTCGGGCACAAAATCGTCCTCGACTGGTAAATAATACTTACCTCCTTTATGGTGTAAATAACTATTTGACTTTTCGGAAAATCGCCATGTGACAATTTTCATAAAAAGATATTTTTACATCTTCTATAAAATAATTTCTATCAAATAATAATATTTGTTGAATTACTTAGTAGATACTATTTGGTGCAATATTCGTATTACAAATCCATAGTCCGATACTCGACGTATTGTCAAAACTTGGCGAACTTCTCGTTTGACAATTTAATCATTAATCATTGAAAGACGGTTGAAATTTGTTGTACCTGTTACGTTAGCTGTATCATTTTTCCAATACCCCCGTATTTGAACGAACGTTTGACTCGTGATACACTCGCAACGCTAAACCCTTAACGTAGCAGAGTGCCGTTTGCAGAAGGCATTATTCACGAATACATTTTGTATTAATATATTTAAAATGAAAACGCAAACGAAGGAAATACTGCTGAGTCTGGCAACAACTTTTGAATTAAATTATTATTCAAATGAAAAGCCAACGACAGAGGGTGCGCAGCGGAACCGCCCAGAAAAAGAAGATGTATTTTACGCTTCCCCTGTCATTTCCGTTATAGCTTCACGGAACACTACGCTGACCACAAATGCTTGCCGAAATTACATTTGAATAAAAAGGAGACGGGTGGGTTGTCTATTTTCTATTCTTCCTCCACCGCTTATTTACCGATAACATCCAAATCGAAACGCTGATACAGGGTGAGTCGTTAAACGTCTTGTTCCCACTAGATGCATGATTAATAGTTTTACAACAAATGTTAAAGAATTTCAATTTCCTCTGCGTTGAAAAATTGGAATTTTTTAACATTTTATAGTAAATTTATAATATACAGGGTGTCACATTAATAAGTGTATTTAACTCATCAAAAGCGACAGCTTTTCTCTAATATTTTTTTTCGAAAACTAACATTTTTCTCCACTATACATTAAAATATCATTAAAAAGGTACCTATGTAACGCATGATATTTTATAGTTGATTCGCTATCTTAAAATTTCTCGCTTGCTTAAATAGAGTCTAGCATTAATTAGTTCCCATTGTTGTGCTTTATTTTATTCATTGTAACAAATAACGTATAACTTTGCAGGAAAAAAGAAATAAATTTTAATAAATTATATTGTCTTAAAAATTTAGGTACTTATTTCTGGGACACCTTGTATATTTAGTACGACTGTTTAACGAAAAGTTTGGGTTAAACGTTGATTTGGACAACCGTTCCTAATCTTTCAATTTTTTATACAGAAGATTTGTGTTGTCTGCATTAATCTTTGCTTTAGTTTACTCTCTAGTTTCTTGGATATTTTAAAGCTTGCAAAAAGAAATATAAATCTATTAAACAAATACTTGCACCAGAAGGATCAGTCAAAGGTTGCTTTTATGAAATTATTTTTGCTCATATTGAAACAAGCAGATAAAAAATACTCCTGACTATATCAAGTACTTCACTTAAGCAACGTTCCGAAAATAATCTGTCACATTTATTTGAAGCATAAACATCATTTGTAGATATGAAAATTTACATAAATTTATTTTCGATAAGTTTACTAAGTGAAGTGTGTTTTCTATTTTTCATTTGTTCGTTCTTGTTAGTTACATGTTTTTGTTGAGCAAAAATAGTTTCACAAAACCTTTAGCTGATCCTTTTGGCACAAGAGTGTATTTAATTAATCTTTAAAATTTTTCGCAAGTAGCAAAATACACACAAACAAAAAAAGTCATTATTTGCGGTGTTATGTATAAAAGGGATATTGGAAGATGGACAATGGTAAAATATTAAATAACAATGAAAATCCCATGGCAAATTCAGATGCACTTAGATAAAAAGTATTTTTATTCTCTACCACCTAAACCATGATATAATACATAAACAATAAAGTCATATAGTAACGTAACAAGAAATGGAATTAAACAACAATTTAATGTTTAACAATACAAATATCTACTGATTTACGTATAATTTAAAATTTATAAATATATTCCACAAGCTAATGAACAAACTGGCACACTATATTTGAGTTTGAGTTTGAAAAACTGACAATCCTCTTGAAGACTTTGTTTAAGCCCTGTTTTAGTTCGAAATGGACATTTCCGGAAAATGCATATCTTGCGAGACTTTTTGGGGTTCCCGTACTTTTATGCCACCCTGTATAGACATAGAGGTATACTTATAATTTTTTGATATACACACATAGAGGTCAAAATAAACGATATTCAAACTAAGCCAATTAGTTCCTTTAAGGAAACGCTAGACAAATAGAAAATGCTGGAGAACTATAATGGGCTTGAGGGACAAAGACTAGTAAAAGTAGTTTTAATTATGTTGTTAAAAAGAATCTATGAGGGCACAACATTTTGAGATTTGTGTAGATACGTTGTAGATATTTATTTAAGTGTTTATATTTAAATGTATTATCATCCATTATTATATTATTTTTATTTTAATAATAAGTATTTCTTCCAAAATTCATTAATAGCCCATTTTATGGTGGAACATTTGACTAACTATAGCAAGTATGTTCTATGCATTTACAAAAAAAAAAACAAGAAATAGAGAGAATTTAATTGATATTTAATTTTGCACCAGTTTTTTTAATTACTTTTTATGTATTTTTGTAAATTCAATAATATTGTACATTGTTACATTTTCTGGAGTCCAAACTAATTGTTTTTTTTTACAGTTAAAAACAGAGCATTTCATTCTTCACCAATTAAATGCATTATTCCACTCTGACCCGAAAATACAACAAATATAGCACTTTTTTGAAAAATGTGTACGCTGGACCCTCGGATATAAACACCACAAGACAAAGCCATTTTTGAATCACAATAAGCTTATGATTGCATACATATTTTTTTATCATTGTTAAAAAATTTCACTTTGCCACACCTTTCCCTTAAGTTTAAAATTTTCCGTCCGATCTACAATTGGACTATATTGATAAAAAATTATAAAATACTTAGTCTCCTGGTGCTTATTTAGCCACTGTATATTTTTTAAATAAATTCATATATACTATTTTAACTTTCTCCTTACTTCTCGATTACTACAAAACAAATCATACGGTAAAACGCTTAACTATATACAGAGATTGAATATCGTTATGTCAAAATATAATGCATATAATTTTCACAATAGCGGGTCGTATAAGACCTCTTAATATACAAAATCCACTCTCGAATCCAGACTGTTATTCCCATCGGTTGCTTATCTAAATCTGGTCGAAATTGACTTCCTTACACCTATTCAGGGGGTTAAATGAGTTCTTTTGATCGGTTTAGGCAACGCGATCGGAAGCATTACACTACACATTTAAATAGTCTACCGCCGTATTAAACGTAAGGCAACTCAATATATCAATTTTCTTAACTGAAATATTCATTGTTATAGCACAGTCCTATTAAATTAGTTTTGGATGGGTGAAAAAAATATTTATATTTACCAATTCCCAACTTAAAACTAAATAATTTTATTTGTCAAATATGGTAAACCATAAAATATAGGAATCAAGTTCTTGTAGTTGATAAAATCTAACAAAAAAAGGTACGTTCAAAAATAGATCACAAAACGCTTCTTTTTCGTGATATACAGGATTCTTCACGACAAGTGACCTATTAAACGTTTCCAAAGACAATATGACTCTGAAATTTTGTTCACGGGGGTTATCAGGTATGTTCTGTTCAATGAAAATAATTTCATCAACGTAGAACTTCCGGTTATAGCGAAAGTAGCTGTCAACTTCGTTATTTTAAATTATATATTATTGCATTATCTGCAAGATAAATTAAAAATAAATCAAAATGTTAAAACTTCCCTGCATCCAAATCTAATACGAGATAATCAACACTTTATAAAAATTTTGACAAATGCAAGCGTTTCGAAAATTCCTTATCTGGAAGCTTTCACTTGCTTTTCGGAATACACAAACAACATAAGGTGGACTACTTGAAATATTTTGATTTTATTTATTTTTTTTTTTTTTCATTATTACATTAATAAAATAAAATTCTCTTTAGTTGCATCTTTTAAGTAAGTATATTTACAAAAAAATAATAAATAAGATTTCCTTTCAATGGGATACTATTATTAGTAACTGCACTGAAAAAAGGATTTATTTGGACTAAATAAATATCGTTTGCCATGAACTAATCCTAGTTATATATATATATATATATATATTGTGAAAAGTAACTAATAATAAGTTCATAGTTTTGTAATAAATATTATTTGAATGTTAATTTATTTTTTGTGTAATATCACATTTCGCCTTTTTATTATTAATCTACACATTTTAAGATGTAGATGACATAGGATTATTAGAAATATATCTTAGCTTAATGTGAACTAACAGTTTTTCAGTGAAAATAGGTTATTTTAATATTAATAAATGAATGGTTTATAAAAAGTGAATTGTTTTTTTCGCTAAAATTGGACGTATTTATTTCTAGATTAGTCTCAAAATTATGTACTTTCTCAAATTTAATTAAACTGATAAATAGATAACTTATCTATAACTATAAGTTTATAATTTTTGAAATGGTACATAGTGTTGAGATCTACTAATAGAGAAGCACATACGAGTTTATACGATACTTTTATTCGAACATTTCATTTTTGTTAAAAATTAATTTTAAGATTTGTATTTTCCAAACTTATTATAGGTATACATACATATATCGTTCAAAACTACTTGTCATAGTTGTTGACAGTTTAATGATTAAAAATAATTGGCAGATTGTTAAATTGGGTTTTATTATAAATTTATGAAACTACAACAGCAACACTATGTCCTTATCTAAAACTGACTTTTTGACGATTATTACTTGTTTGACCCTAACTTCCACAGTTTCTGCATCCATTTTAATTATGAGTAAACGGAACACAGCACACAGCACTCTGTAACTATATGCCCATGTTATATTATGAATATGATCTAAGAACAACAAGAAACACTACCTTTTGATATAGTCCATACCGAGGTTCATACTAGCCCACTAAACTACACAATACACTACAGGCACCTTGCTTACATAGTCGCCATGATGGCGAAGATACGACTGTCAGGGGAGAACACAACTTGGTCACGTGATTGGAATTATTTTTAAATAATATTTTTTACTATTGAACTGATAATAGTTTTAAACTATATAAAAATTTAACTTTTATAACCAGCTGGTTCACATTTAAGAAATTATATATTTGGAATAATTTTCCTTTAAATTTTCATTGTAACGTTTGATAGGCCAATATAAAATAATATTTATTAAATAAAAACGAATATAAATTTGTATTAAAAATTTATTCTTTTAATTCACCTAACAAATATTCTAAAATCATAAATGGTTATATTAAATCTAATTTGTTAATTATAGACAAACCTGTTGTAAACTGTTTCTTTTTTAATTCGAACAAACCAAATGACTTGTATTGAATGTAACTGGTTTATCTTAATGTAACTAGCATAAATGTAAACTGATTGCAAGTACAACAAAGAGCAAATAAGTACGTCTCATTAAAAGAACAATGAAATGTAAAGTAACCAAAACTTTAAATTATAGTATTCTTTCAACGTCATTCCAAATATCGTAAAATTATAATAATGCATGTATTAGTTATTTGAATTTATTTATCTTTGCTATTCTTTAAAAACTTTTACAACATTAAAACTTAGAGAAAAGTTCTAAGAAAACCAACCGAATTCATTTCATTCATCAGTTGCAAAATACTAATTCATAGAAATACAGCTAATAATTTTGATTCACGGTGAATGTTCCATGGATATAAAAAAAATCCAAATTTCTTCATTAGAATAATTATTTTGCATTTTTCTTGTCGAGCAAATACTTGATCTTGTAGAATACTGAATGACAGTACATTACAGGTACATTTGACGATATTTTTAACGTAATATTCTTGAGAACGTAAGTAAACCGCAAATATCTGAGAAAATTGAAACTGTACCCGTACAATGCCTATATTGGTGAAAAGAGAATTTTCTATAATATGGTCCAAAAAAATATAAAAAAGTTTCGTTGGATTTAAGTTGTCTAAATGTAACGTAAAAAATGGGGCACTTAGTATAATTTTCTTCAGGTAATTTTTATAGCGGAAGGTATAGTGCATCTTATGTTTTTTGTGTATTCCGAAAAACAAGTGAAAGCTTCCAGAACGAAGAAAGATATAAGGAATTTTCAAAACGTTTGCATCTGTCAAAATTTTTATAAAATGCCGATTATCTCGAAATCGGTTAGATTTAGGTAAGGAGGAGCTTTAACATTTTAGACACATTTTCAATTTATCTTGTTGATAATGCAATGTTCCACTTAAAATAACAAAGTTGACAGATTCTTACGGTATAACCAGAAATTCTACGTTAATGGCATTATTTTCATTGAAGAGAACATATCTGATAATCCCCATAAACAAAACTTCAGAGTCATATTGTCTTTGGTTCCTCTGAAACGTTTAATAGGCCACTTACCATGAAGAACCCTGTAGAGTGTTGAAACTGGGCTAATGACTTAACTAACCATGGGCAAAGATCGACGGTTTTTCGAGTTACACCGTAACCTATGTACCTACTTACATTGCACATTCTTAGCCTTCGCCAGGAATCTTTCAGTTGCCTTTGTTGTTCTCATACTAGGCTCTGTGGGGGCGGACCAACAGAAAGAAGAATCGCCAGAATAAACCGGTCTATATCTAGTGATTCTAGTGACGAATGATCTTCACTTGATATTGTTGTGTAATTCAACGCTGCGCTGGACGAATCTGTAGTCGGCAGAGTTTCTGTTTCTCACAGCATCATTAGTTAATTCACTAATATTCAAATCACGAACGATTATACTAGCAAATACAAACGTTCTATTGTATATTAGGTACGTATATAAATTCTACTCAACTGCTAATTATGGAGATGTGTTGTTTTATAATCAACATGATATTAATAATTCATATTAAACCCTGATTAATCACTGCCTATCGGTTTAAGTTCAAAATTAAACTGTGCTATTAGCAGATAAGAGATGATTATTTTAATTCTGAATTTTAAATGGAGTAGCAAGAGAGGTTATAAATTTGTATTTCTTATCGTCCATTTTAATTTGGAGCCGATGCGGTCGTCCCTTCGTTTTCTTCTTCTTGGTAGGTATACTGCCTGACGTTAAAGACTTATTTATTACACCGAGAATCCTTGCGTAGCTTCTCACTTTTTAATTAAGTTTTTAATCATAAAACCTCCGTTTAATAGAAATTTATTGCCCTCTCTTAAACTGATTTAAAAAATAAAGTGGCGAAATACACAATTTATATTTTTTCCGCATCGTTAACCGAAAAATATTACAGACTCTCGAACTAAAATCATACATTTACAGCTGAGAGTCTCTCCCTTAAGAACACATATTTTGCATATATTTTTAAAGAATATGTTTTAATTAAATAATGCAGAAAGCAACTCAGAAACAAACAAGCTTATGGTGTCACCAAATGCGTCTATTCAAGGCCTCCGTAGTTACCGCTTGGTAGTTGTCAGTTATGATCAGAAGCTCAGTGTAATGAAACAAGTAGTGCTTTAGCTATAGAGGAAGATGAAAGATTAAATTTTTGACAAAAAGTTTGTTAATAGACTGATATATTCTGAACGGAAAGTTATTAATAAATTTTATTACATTTTTACATTTTCTGGAACTAATCAAAGAGTGGGTTGAGATATATCAGTTATGTAAAATAGACCATTCAGATTAAAAATCAAAATTAATACTGCAACTTTAGATTATAATTCGTATCGTAAATACAAGGTACCAGGAATTTTAACCAGAAAAATTCGGAAATCCATAATGGAAGTGAAAATAAATACAATGTTTTAATTCAAGCCAGTGGTGCAGATAATAAACATTTTCCCCAAAAACTAATAGCACGTCACTGGAAAACAAATATGTTTTTATTGTATTTGGAATGTAATGTTTCCGCGTCGTTTTAGTATAAATTAGCAGTTTGTAAAGATGGTACGATTAGATAAATGCAAAATGACTAATGATATTGTGGGAAACAACTACTCTCCGAACTATGTGTTCGCGTTTATAGGTTATATCTCCCTCACACTCAGTGCCTGTCAATTTGTCACTTTTGTGTGAATTACTTCAGAACCGGATTGACTCACCCATATCGAATTTATTTGACATACGAGTTCCTAAACTGGGATAACGGATTGGCTGCATGGTAAATCTCATATACAGGGTGATTCACAACTTATCCAAAAAAATTTGGGAATAGATGCGGCATGAGAAATGGAGTAGATATTGTAAAACAAATTTTGTAAAATCCTTATAGTTTCTGAGAAAAAAATTATTGAAGTTATAGCACATTAAACCACTACATAGCTGGACAACTGTAGTCTCTAGCGTCATTCGCAATACGCGTGGAGAGCCATGTGACTCCTAATACTGAAATCCGTCGTTGCGGTAGTTTTTACCTGTTATCTGTGGTATTTCAGTTTTTTAGTAGTTAGTGTCAAAAATGGCTTGCGTGTATAGCAACTCAGAGTTGATGGATATCGTTTTAATTTATGGTGAAGCAAGACAACATTTGTATTATGGTGAAGTATTTGTGTTATGGTGAAGCAAGACATCATTTGTGTTAGTTCGTAGAAAGTGAGTAAGACGGACCCAAATGTGTTTACACGTCAGTGGATAAAATTTTGAACAATTGCTGTTGCAGCATCGGGTATGTCAAATGATTTTATTATTTAAAAACACAAATTAATTTTATTAATAATTAATAAAGGCAAAAGCATTTGAATTTGCCGATATAAAATAGGTGCGATAAAATTCTATTTACATATTTCTTTCTGTGCGAAAGTTTTTGTCCGTTTTTATCACGCCGCCATACCGGTCGCATTGTGCGAGGTCAGGTTTTACAGTGGACCAGTTTCCAGTGCCGTGCAGAAGTGTATTTTTAAATCAATTTCGAACTGACCTTTTTGATTTTTTCTTTACAAAATTGTATTTGTAAGGGTCCCCTGTACATCCAGAATTTTTTTTTTGGATAAGTTCTGAATCACCCTTTATATGTAGTCTCGAATAATTTTAATCAATTCTCTTTATATGATTTGCTCACCTGCTTTCTTAAACACAATATTAAAGGCAGGAAAAGGAAGATTGAAGGGAATTATAATTGAGGAATTTTAAATTTGGAATAAATTTGGAAAGAATATCAAGTCGAAAGAAATTTATACTTACCTGCAAGTTGTTGCATATAGGAGACCTCATGAGCTAAAAAATTTTCTGAAATTGGATGAAATTCATGAATAGAAGTAAACACCATGTCTCCAGTTTCATAAAAGTTTAAACAAAGGATTACTAAAAGGTATTTCATTTATTAAAACTGCAGTATAAATCCAATAATAGAAAATTACAAATACAATTATAGAATTGACAGATCTGAGCATATGAAAATTGATGTAAATATAAAAGCTGTGATACATTGAAAGTAAAGACACCTAAACAGTTTCCAAACAGGAACAATTCACTCAACTCAATAGGCCCATTCAGTAAAATTTTTTTATTGCATATTTCAAAAGTTTACCCTTTAATTAGTTAGTATGCCAAAAATAAATTTTTTGTTTCAACGAGAAATGTGTGAAATAAATTAATGAAAACAGAGCGCGGAAAAACGTTGAGCAACCATTGCCTGACGTCATAATACCGGTACGGGCGACTGGCAGAACACTCCGCTCGCTCTCATCCCATTCTGTGTTAATACATACGGTGTGTGGTTCGCTTGGCAGTTTCGTTAATCATTGTTTTTATGTCTAAATGGGTCGAAACCGAGGATTGTACAAATATTGTATAGTTCCAGGCTGCAAAAGTACCTCAGGATCGACTCCGAATAAAATATTTATTTCATTACCGAAAAATGAAAAGTTTGTGTGATGTTATCCACGGTTTCCCCAGCCACGGTATGCAACTCAAAACCACCTTCGTTTTTCTTTGGATGCACGTCTAGGGTGTTGTAAAATATTATTATTTGAACATTTAGAGCACAATTCTCAACTTTATGCCGGAAATAAATTCTGCCCCATCTAAATGTTCGTGTTCACAAAAAATTCGAAATACGACGGCGACAGGGACCTATAAGCAGTTAAGAACCACTCTAGTTTTTCTTTGGTTTTCCATCTAGAGGGTTTTAAATATTATTATTTGAACATTTAGAGCAGAATTATAAAATTTATGCTGGAAAAAATTTCTGCCCCATCTAAACGTACCCGTTCACAAAAATTTCGAAATACGTCGGCGAGAGGGACCTATAAGCAACTCAGAACCACCCTCGTTTTTCTTTGGTTGCCCGTCTAAGAGGTTATAAATATTATTATTTAAACATTTAGAGCAGAATTTTCAAATTTATGTCGAAAAAATAAATTCTACCCCATCTAAACGTTCCCGTCCACAAAAATTTCGAAATACGTTGCGAGAGGCACCTATAAGTAATTTATTTAAATAATAATATAGACGGGCAATCAAAGAAAAACGAGGGTGGTTCTGAGTTGCTCGCACATACACGTCGTCGCATACATCCACAAGTACCGAGTCTAGTACGTTGGGTACATTTGTACACAAAATGGAAGGCAAAATTACGTCATTGAGAAAAATCCGAAAATGTATTTAGATATTCCAAGACATTCTATGTTTATAATAAATATGTTGTGTGAAAAATGCATTTCAACTTGATGAACCTTTGATGACCTTTTTAAGGGTCTTACAAATTCAGAATTAAATATATCACTTATTATTAATCCTATTGACCTAATTTTTAAGATATATTTAGGTGGTTAAATACTCTCAGAAAATGAAAGAAAAAGTTTAAAATTATATATCACTGAATGGGCCTATTCAACAATGCACTCGTGAACAAAAACTGTATAGCGCCATTAAATAGGCACTGAAAAATTAGATTTATGATAATATAATTCAAAGCATATGCAACCCATTATACAAGAGATATAAAATATTTAAATTTTAATCAATGTCAATAAATAAATTGTTGGTTGGTTGGTTAAAAAAAATAAAAAATAAAAATAATTTAGAATACTTATAGATTCATTGTTTCAATTAAATATTTTGAATATTTTAAATAGTTTAAATTATTGTTTATGATTGTTTGTATGATATTTGATTTTGTTTACCGATAATTTTATAATCAGTTATTTAGGTTTCATTTTTGGCTTATATGACTATGATGTGCTAATAAATATTTTCAGGCAGAATTGACCACTGGAGATAGGAGAATTTGAGCATTTCAAGAGATAACTATTTTTTAACTAGCTGAGCATACTATAAAACAAAGGATAAATTGAAATAATTTAATTTGATAATATTAAATCAAAGTATAATTATCTCATCATAATAAGAAATACACAAATTTCAAATTAAAAATTTATTCAATTTCAATTCAATAAGACAATTCAATAAAGTTATTCAATTAATTTAAACAAGTTATAATTTGATAATAAAACTTAATAAAAATTGAATTTCATAAAATTTTACAATTACATTAATATACGCTATTAATTTGAGTTGAAACTTAATATTTTCACTTGATTGCTATTTTATTAATAAATTATATCTACAAAATTTCATTTCAGCATCCATTTTCGCATCAGACCTCTTAAAATATGTTTTAACTAATGTTCTCGCCCATATAAATTCCTGAATTTTCTTACTTAAAATCGAGACACCCTGTATATGTGCTCAACAAATCACAAGGCCATCAAAAAATTCATATCATTCTTTGTTAAATTTCTGTTATTATCACAACGCAGATTATTTCTTTCCATTAGGTTTTTCTATGTAAGATTTTTTAGAAAAAATTTATTGAATTTATTTAAATTAGTTTAATACCTTTATAATAAAGTGAAACCGGAAAACTAATAATAGAAGATAGAGATGTTTTTTAAAAAGGAACCCTGTATATTATTTTGATCTCAAAATGTGACTTCCGGTGATAAGCGGTTCAATTACGCCAAAGCACAAAAACCCGTTGCCTTAATTTTGTTAAATTTCGTCGAATACCCTTTAAACGGGTTTACATTTCCCACGTAATACTTAAAAATTAAACACACCTAGTGCTTACTTATCCCCTAAAACCGAAATTAAGTTTGCGCAAGGCTAGGGTAACTAATATTACCGGTCTTAATGTATTCACAATATGAAGGCCCCCTCCATCACTTGAGTGCTCTCCGCTTCGCATTACACTCCATTTCACCCTTTCCGCGAAGATGCAATTACTTCGAGGGGATTTCATTTTTATTTACTCACTAATTAAAATAGCCGAGAGTATATTTCTTAGGAATTGCTGACGGACGTTAAGTACATATTAGAGAGACACTTAGGATACAATATTAATCCCCGTTTTGCACTGGATCAACCTATTTCTGGGATGGCAGTTCTCTGGAGAAATCACCTAACACTCGTCTAATATTGTCGGAGGTTGTTAATTACTGCTTCATGTAACTGCCAGTGTAGATTCTCGCGACGTGCGTACTTTTGGTTGAATAAACTTGAAGCCGTTTAGAGGGTGCTGTGCATTCTCACTGAACAGGTGTCGCTAAGGCACGAAGAACTGTCAAAATGGCAATGTATTAATTTTCCACAAAAAAATATAAACAGCATTATTTACATTTCAATGAGATCATATGCTAGTGAAATATTATTCTATTGATTTTTTAAATTCTTCTAATATACAGGGTGTCCCACGGTGACGAGACATATTTCAGAGACTACTTCGATTTTAATTTTTAAAATTTGAGCAATAGTATCTTCGGGCATGCCCTGCTCAACTAAATAATGGCGTCCACCTAACGCTTCCGGTTATACCGGAAGTTGACGTCATCTTTCTTTATTTTAAATTAAACACACTGTATATTATTGCAATTTTGGATTATACGACAATTTTTAGGTGAAGTATTCTTAAAGTTAGCCGTTTTTAATATATTTAATTTTTTTCAAAAAAAATTAAAAAAGCACTGCCTAATTCAAAAGGATGTGTATTTTACAATAATAAAGCTAGAGCGATAAAATTTAGAGGGGACCTAACTAAAACTCTAATCTTCCCTACCATAATATCAAAACGTCTTAATTTCATACTATAGTCTGTTTAGAAATGAAAGAGAGTAATAAAAGCTCATTATGTATGCAAATCGTAAATAAATGTAGTACTGGTGCTTATATTCAATATTTTTATATTATGTTTTATCGGTATAGATGAGGTGTACTTTTAACAAAATTTGTGCGATCGAACTGTACTAAATTGTAGCAAGTAGCTAAAATTTAATCCCCGACAATCCGTCTTTGTCTATGCCGCTTCAATTTCTCGGTCCATTTCTCTTATAAGTAAACAATATAAAAACAGCATTTCAAAACATGAGGCTACTTTAAGCATCATAACCGGGTTAAGAGGGTTTTTAGTAATTCAAATAAAATTATTCAATATTATTATCAAAATATTTATTTAAATTTAATGAATAGACTTTTATTCCACACAAAAATATATGTATTTTGAAAATTCAAATTATGGTGAGTAAATGTAGTATTGTATAAATGTACAATAAAGAAAATAAAAAAGTAGGTATATTAAAATTCATCCTCTGAATATTCTGATGAATTATCTTCGTCTCCTAGATTGATAACGATAGGTTCCACAGTAACGTCAATTAAATTATCGAGTTCCCACATTTTCTCCTCTTCTTTTTGTACATGATGTATACATCTTTGCCAGTTATCTGCAGTTACTCGTTCCAAGGAATTTTTTAACAAAATTTTCACGTCACTTAATTTAAACGTCGTATTATTTCGCGCTACATCTCCTTTTACCTGCGCCCAGACTAATTCGATTGGGTTAAGTTCACAGTGATAAGGTGGTAACCGTAGTACCGTTATTTGGCGATTTGTTGCCATTTCATCGATAACATATTTTTTCTGATCTTTATTAAGATTGACAAGTGTCAAAAGTTCCTTTTTCACCATATTTGTTTCAAAAGAAATGTTTTTTCCGGATAACCATTGAATTATATCGGCTTTCCTCCAAGCAGTCGTAGGCGTCCGCTCGGTCTGCCGTGAATGGTAACTGGCATTATCCATGACAATTACAGACCCCGGAGGAATAAGATCCAACATCTGTGTAAAATACTCTTCGAAAACATCTGCGTTCATGTCTTCGTGATAGTCACCTGTATTTTTAGATTCAAATAAAAGTAAACCGCCATCTACAAAACCACTGGCACTACCTATATGTGTCACTATTAATCTTCGCCCTTTACCTGAAGGTGCCTTGAACCCTGTTGAAAGTCCATCCAAAAATGCTTGTCGAAAACTTTTTACATTTTTATCTTGCCATACTTTTGTTACAGTATATCCCTCGTTGACCCAAGTTTCGTCTAGATAATAAATATTCCTCCCTTCGTCACGGAATTTTCTAATTGATCTTAAGTAGGATCTTCGCCAACAAATAATTTCATCTTTATCGATAAGAACTGACTTCCTGTTCTGCTTTTCCCAGCAAAAATTCAACTCTCGTAAGACGGCCCATAATTTGCTTCTACTGATTTTTGGCAAATCGTTGTCCTCTGAAAGTTCACTTAAAATTTTGTTTAGCGTTGGTATTTCTTTTTTAAAATAAAATGAGTGTACTTTAGTCACTAAACACAAGTCGAATTTTACTCTACTGCACTAGCACGTCTTCGTATATTCAGCTCTAAGACTGGATTGATCTGTCACAATACACTGGCTCCTGTCCTATGATGTATCCAGTAAAATATACTAATGTACACCCAATACCTGTTAGCATTAGTGTTACCCGATAATTACCTGAAACGAAATATTAGCACGCCCATGGCCGGTTCTTATCTCGGGATTTTATTACTCTCTTTCATTTCCAAACAGAGTATAGAAATTTAATGCCGAATTTAGTCAACTTTAAACCATCTTCAAATGCTAATTTATTATTTATTCATGTGTCACAAGATAATAAATATGACTTGCAGGGTATTTAACTAGATATATCCTCATTTACCACTAATGAGTAGACACATTTTACTTAGAATTTGAAGAAATCAATTAGAACATGGTCGAATTTCTGCTCACAAAATTTTACCAAAGCCGATAACTTTGGATGAAGATAAATAACATCGTCAATGTTTTGGCATATTTTCATGCTTACCCTGAATCATCAGTTCGTACTGCTGAACCAGATTTAGACATTTCAAAAACCTCCATCCAAACGATTTTGAAAACTAATGGTCAGTATCCATTTAAATTCAATTGTACTTACCTGCACTTCATCTCGGGGATGCTAAAAGACGAACCCAATTCTTTGAAATGATTTTAACGCGAACACAAGAACATCCACAGTTTCTACGAAAAATCATTTGGACAGATGAGTCAAAATTTAGTAACGAAGGTATTTTTAATAGACACAATCGACACTTTTGAGCATCAGAAAATCCACATGTCATCCGCGAAAGGAATTTTCAACACAAGTTTAGTGTCAACGTATTTTGCTTAGTTAAAGATAATCAGGTGAGGTACATTATTTGCGACTACAATTTAAATACACACATATTTTGTGAACCATTGCAACAGATTTCTTAGAGGATCTACCCCTAGATCAACTAAGAAGCTGCTGGGATCAGCTAGAAGGTGCTCCACCTCATTGTGGGAACGAAGTATCCCCCAATTAAATGAAATGTTTGAAGACAGGTGGATTAGCCGTCTAGGACCCTGGGATTGGCCACCAACATCTCCAGATCTGTCACTACCAGATTTTTATTATATCTGGGGTGCAATATAAGAGAAAGTGTACTCAACGCCAGTTTATTCTAAAGAAAACCTAGTTACCCCTATAAGAGAACCTTTTGAACATTACTTGTGGCCAAATATCTGGAGCTGTTACAGATGGGATAACAATAAAGATACATAAATGTTTAAAAGTAGATGGCGGTCACTTGAAGCAAATTAATTAGAATTCTGTTATCTTATTAAAATTATTTTTAATTTATCCCTACTGATTGGCAGTCAATGAGTCTCTGATTAGATACTCTGCAAGATGTATTTATTATCTTGTAACACTCTCCATGAATAAATAATTAATTTAGAATGTCAGCATTTGAATAAATGTTAACGTTTTCCATTCTTTAACAATAAGTAATATTCAAACATTCACTTAAAAATGTGTTAAATTGACAACAATAAACTGGTAACAAATTAAGTGCTTGTTTTGAAGTTCCACTAAAAATTTTACAGTCAACATCCGTTGACTGTACGAAAAACAGTAAACATCTTAAAAACCAAAAGAGATAGGTATAGGGAACCATTATACCATTCGAAGGAGAATAAAATTGTTCATCAGGTTGCGTAAAATATACAGTCTGTTTCATTGAAATAAAAATAAGTTAAGATGGTTTAAAGTTGACTAAATTTGGCATTAAATCTCTACCACCCTGTATGAAATTAAGTCATTTTGAAATTATGGCAGAGAAGCTTAGAGATGTAGTTATATCCCCTATAAATTTTATCGCTCCAACTTGTAAAATCGCTTCTTGTAAAATACACATCTTTTTGAATTAGGCAGTGCTTGTTTAATTTTTTTTATCAAAAATGGTTAACTTTAAGAACAGGGAACCATTATGAAAGTTCACCTAAAAATTGACGTAGAATCCAAAATTGCAATAATATACAGGGTATTCCATTTAAATTAACGAAGATGACGTCAACGTACGGTATAACCGGAAGCGTTAGGTGGGCGCCATTATTTTAGTGGAGAAGGCATGCCCGAAAACAGTATTGCCCAAATTTTTAAAATTAAAATCGAAGTAGTCTCTAAAATATGTCTAATGTCACCGTGGACACCCTGTATTACAGTTTTAATATAACAATCTGAATTTCATAAAATATTAAATATACACAGTTTTAAATGTGAAAAATTCGTTTAATATCGCAACAAAGTATTTCGGTATTTTTCATCATTTATTATACAAAGTGTTTAAATAAATGTATTCCTTTAAAATAGAGGACGTGAAAAAAAATAATTTTCTTTTGGTCTGAAATATCATATGTTCAAGAAAGGAAATTGTCATGTCGAAGAAACTGAAAATTTAGAAGCCGACTCTGTTGTAAAGAGTGCACTCAGAATTTGAAGGATATTGCCACGCAATATTTTTTTGTTCGTTGAAATGTTTACTTTAAAACTTCTTAGTGGTTTGAAAATGGTACTGTATCCGTCTTAAAATTCATTTCTTCATATTCAGCAAACGTAAGTTCCATTACGGCAAATAAAATCAATCCGAGGAATAAAAAGTTTGGACACACTATCGTTAACTGACAGGCTCAGTTAGGTATTGTAATTCTTATTTAAATCGGTAAATGTCAAAAAAACATCCATTGCACCAAAACACAAATGGAAAATCAAGTGGCATTTTTTAGATAGGCACAGAAAGAATGCAAATTTCATCGGTTTATTTCTCTTTATGGATGTGTCAATAATCATATTAAACAAAAATATTTTTTTCTCGAAAACAGTTCATTTTATTGATATCAACCAAAAGTGCCATTTTTAAAGTAAAAATATTATTTTTTTTTTGCCTTTATCGTAAAGGGTGTAAAAAATTGGCATTATTGTGCTACATCTAGTCTATTCCTGGCAAACCAAATTGCTTTCGTGGGTCAATTTTTAAAGTCTTATCTGATGTCCATCATATTAAAAAATAATTAAATTACAAAAATTATTTTAAAAGTTATTAAAAAAAAATCGGTTTTCAGGGGCATCCTTTAGGGGGCTGTATCTCCGTAGGGGAGGGGGGAATTTTTATAGGAACTTGTCATGCTATTTTTACATCCCTGTATAAATCCGAGAGATTGCCAACATATTTCAGGACACCCTATATAACTGTCGAAGATAATTTCCATTTTGAGTCGAAATTATGGCGAATGCGCCAATGTAAATCGTAATTTATTTCCATCTTGATGTTACTTTTTGTAGGTTCACTATTAAATAGTAAGCATAGTGATGATATATTTTTTTTTTATATTAATTTCACAAATTACCTAGCGTTGAATAAAAAGAGTAGGTATTTTACGCTTCACAGTTTTAAGGGAATAATTGGAATTGCGCTTCCCAGTCTACTTTGACTAGAATTTTCTTAATCGGTTTAAAATTGGGAATACGGGGAATTAACGCCTCAATATACCTATTTCTTACCTCTTGGGAAGCTTAGTTGAAGTTTAATTAAATTTTAGCCCTGATTATATCCTGAAATAAAGCAGTTAAAGCAATTTCCAACAAATATTGCTTGATTAAATTCAATTCTCTTTATTTTTCGATTCCTTCACTTCTAGCCTAGACAATTGCGTTTCATTTCTTACTCTCATCCCGTCTCTCGAGAGACTATTCAGTTCTAGACGTGTATTTAAATTGCCTCCAGATTAACAAAGAATCGCGGAGGGCCGTGTAGAATTGCTCGGTTGTTTCGTTTTTCAATTGTCTTTTGAAAAATGCGGGGTTCTGCTGTTTCCTTAAAACAAATAATTGAAAAAGTATACACAGTGCTTAAGAATATGGTACTGATAATGTGGGACTCCTAAGACCTAAAACAACGCAGTTAAAATATTTGTAATATTTTAAGACATATTTCATACAGTTTTAGAAAAAAAATTACCTACTGGCAAAGGGCGACCTACTAATCGGTAAGTACTGTGAAAGCATGACCAACGTCACACTAGACGACATAAACTTTTAACTAATGATAATACTTATTATTTTTTTAACCACAAACTTGTATGAAAAAGTGTAGTCTTATTGCTGCTACAAAAAAATTTATATTTGTTCATTTCCATCGCCAGAAACTATTTTATAATTTTTATTTCAATTCCCTGTAACTTCTAAATCATTAAATTTGATTCGGGTTAACTTGCAACATTTTTGATGATCGTCTGAATTTTTTACACATGCTGTGAATCGTCCTATAACATAATTTTAACCAATTTTTGTATTTTTTTTTCGTTTGACTAAACTTTTTCACGTAGTGTTTATATCAATTAGACTTTGCCTTGCTCCTGTGATGGAAGCTTCTTCGAGCTTGCGTAGACCTTCTATGAGTACTTATCTTTACTGCAGGATTGCACAATGCTTGGGGGGAAGGGGCGCTAGAACTAATGTCTAGGTCAAGACCAATGTGCTCGCAAAAAATTGAAATTGTGAAATTTTTAACACTGTTTTGAATGATTAAAAGATGGTTTTATTTATAAAATATGTATTTATAATAAACGAATATTTGATTATTGATCTGAAGCAAAACGGCATTAATTTAAAAACTAGATTTCGTTCTTGGTTTAGGAACGGTAAGACATCAGGGTCGACGTTCGATCGCATTCATTGATGAGTCCGCAGAGGTCTTGCAGCGAAATCCACCTTAGGTTTGGACAATTGACCTTTCCGAATTTCACCCATCTTTGGATTATCGCCGACTGGAACTGATGATCTACTTGTAAGTCACAAGTACTTTGGTTTTATATCGTGGTTCCCCATTTCGAATTCTGTTATATTCTGAAAACTATTCAGTTTCCGAAGTATCAACTATTTTAGCTTCGATCGAAAACAGAGGGGTTTGAAATCACCTTCAAATAACTTGATACAGACAAACTGACCTCTGCCTGGAACACAGCGACCCCAAAATTCTGTATAACATGTGGTCGGACATGATTGCTCGGCATTTTCTCAATTTGACCTTGAAATGACCTTGAAACAACCTTAAAATGGCCTGGTACAGACAAACTAACCTCCAATTCGGACTCAGCTACCTAAAAAACCTAAACTCCCAGTTACTTTGATTTAATGCATTTTTTTTCTCAATCTGACCTCTAATTGACCTTGATCCTGACTAAAAAAGGAAAGGGAACATCCCGTTTGAGGTGGAATCGACTAGTTATTGGATATAAATAATAAAAATTATATATTTATTTTTTTGGACAAAAATGAAGGAGATAATATCAGAAAATCTCAGAAGTCGGTTCTATATTTGCACACAAACTAGTACAATGCAACACACTTTAGAATGAACAGAGTGTTTGAAATTCAATAAAATGTTTATTCAAAAATTTGTTATATGGCTCTATATTTGAAATCTTTATAAACTCAAATTAGGAATACCTTTTTATATGTAATATGTTTTCCACAAAGAAGAATTTTAATATCAAAATTTGCCTTTTTTTCGGCTCAGCTTACAAACAATATAAGGAATAGTTATAAAGAAAATTAACTATTAACCAACTTTATTTGATCTATGTAATACTGAGTACGTCTCCTTATATTATTTGTTGCCTATCAGACAGACAGGGGCATCTCTTATATCTAAACAGGAACGAAAATGGCTGTTCATTTGACAGATTTTGTCAGAGCTCGTGAAAATAATGAAATATTTTAATTACATGTGATAGATTGAATTATGCTTATTTCTGTACAGGTAAGTCCTGTGGTTTGTTATTTATACTTTGCAAAGATTTGATGCGATAGAAAGCATGATTTATTGGTGATAGCTAGCGTAGCGTTCCTGGTACGTTGTAAAATTTGAAGTTTTCTTTGCTTGAAACTACGTAGAGGCCTTCCATACCATTTATGGGGCCACTGGAAACTGGTTTGGAACTGCTTTATACTGCTGGTAGCGAAAAATTTTCGTGAGATGACAAAATAACTTTCTCTGTACTATGGCAAACTGTGGATTTAACTGGTGAGTGTTTAATTTTCTTTCTTGGACTGTTTTTTCTTGCTTCATTTTTAATTTTTCTGGAGCTGCCTCTCCACGCTGTACATCTTGCAAAACCCAAGCCGTAACTAATCAATAATTTTTTTGTTTTTCTCATCCTTCCTGAATATTCTGTCCCTAGCTTTGTTTAAGGTCCATACACAGAATTTTTCAGTCTTTGGATGTCCTTTTCAATCACTTTTTCACGTCACTACTTATAACACATTTTTAACAAATGTCCTTTTATTTTTATATACAATTCTATAAATTAATTAATAAAATATTCTTGTATTTTATGTTGTTTAGGTCATCTCCGGGTATTCTTACAAAGCCACCTTTAGCTTTGACATTTGTGAAATTTATTATAAAATTTGACAATTATTAATGAAAATTTTCATGTTATGGTTTATGTTGGATTGAGATATCTTCTTCAAGTTTACTCGTCTTCCAACGATATGTATACCAGATTAATCTATAGACTTTAAACTTTCATTCGATATAAGTCGCTCTAGGTTTAAATTCGTTTTTCTCTATGTACTGAGTACTAAACAAGTGTCGACGTCATGCATTTTATAAAAATTTATTCTGTACTTGAGAATAAAATTAAAAGATTATTATTTTTATACTATGTAATATCATTGATTATCACTAGTTTTATATCCAGAATATCCATATTAACAATTTTATACAAATTTGGTGTTGCTATAATACCTAATAATTAAAATTTTTATGCGACTTAAGTTCGGTCAGGCAATATTTTCACATGAGGTTCTACACTGCTACAATTGTGTAAATTTTTAATACTTATATTTTTTTGAGTAGGGAGTTAATAATAACAGAAATCAATTGTCTATATATTTACACGATTATTCCATATCAATTGTTTTACATTCCTCGAGACTTATTAAACCGACGAACCTATTCCGGCTACCGATTTATATCCAGTCCTGCGACGTCACTTAAAAACTGCCGCCGGATCTCGTCCATTTAGGCGAAATGAAAAATGTATACATTTTTCATGCGTGTCAAAGTAATGTGTGGCACATAATTGAGTGGCCGGGCGTTCTACTGAACTGCTGCCGCCATATGTCTGTTTATACGAATGTTCATAAAATACATTGCGTCGATAAATTATAAACACGGGACCTTAACAAATATTCGTCGTGATTTATTCGGGTTAAAATGCACCGGCGTTATACATAGTATCGGCTACCTGTAATAGCGCGGTTTAAAAATAATTATCCTAATCAATTTGGTGTCCTGCCAGTATGTTTATGTCGCTGCGAGCATATATTACCGGAGCTACCCAATTGAAAATTAGTAGGGAACGAAACGGAGATTTTGCGAAAGTTTGTAATTGTTACAGTCGCTTCTGTAATTTTAATATGAATTACATTTAATTGTTACTTTTATATTTTCAAATAGGTATGGATGATATTAATGAAAAAACGTCTGCACTTGTGTGTTTCAAAATATCTCGAAAACGTGAACAACTAGAGTCGGTCTGTGATCGCCACTAAATTATTATTATTATTATTACAAAATACGTTAGGCCAGAGGACTTACGTCCTATTATACCCAAAATTAACAAAATATGTACAGCACAATAGATATAATATTAAAGAATTAACTTAAAACTAATATCTATTACAAAAGGTGAGCATCCAGTCTACTTTTAAATGAATTAAGCGATGGTGCACCAATTATTGAAGCTGATAAGACAAGTTGCCGAAATTAAATTTAAGAATTTTAAAAGTCATAATCAAATCGCCTCGAGAGCGACGCTACTGGAAGTCTGTGAAATGGGCCATGGAAAGTCGTTTTACATAGGAAGGTCGAACTTGTCCAAAAGAAAGCCTGGTCGCAGAGCGTTGAACACTTCTAAGGATTACTGGTCTCGAATGAGATCAAGGCACCATAGAGAACCAGGGCACTCAAGAATTGGCCTCACATAACTGCAGTATAGTTTACACGACGCATCAAATGATAAATTGGTGAACGACTTTCGCAGTAAATAGAGTTTAGAGTTAGCACGCTTATGCACATAGTTTACATGATCTGACCATGACAAATTGGAGTTTTTTATGGCACCTAGGTCATTGTGAGAAGTCACTGCTGTTAGCACTTGTCCATGTTAGGAATACACACAATTGGATTTCTACGGCCGATATGGAGAGCAACACACTTGTCTGCAGCGAAAGTAGCCATTCATCGCACCATTTGGCAATGGACACTAAGTCTCGTTGGAGGGACATATAGTCACTATCAGGATTGGCGTATAGTTTAGTATCATCTGCGTAGAAAGATACCTTGTTCTTGACGTGATATTGAATATCACTGGCATATATAGTAAACAATAGGGGCCCTAAAACTGAACCCTGAGATATGCCGCTGAGGACCGGTATATCGCCGGAGAAAGATTCACCTACTCTGACTCTAAAGTATCTATTTGTTAAAAAAACTGTTGATCCATAAGGTACCGCGATCGCCCACATGATCCAGTTTGTATAAAAGTCTTCTCCTTTGCACCCTATCAAAAGCTTTTGAAAAGTCAAGGTATATTATTATAGGATCACTATTGTCTAGAGCGAGAGACCAGTCGTTTACACAGTAAATTAGGTTTATTAATGTGGAACGGTTTTTAATAAACCCATGTTGCTGTGCAGGAGTAACGTTTTCTTAAATCTGTCATACCCTCCACAATGATAGATTCCAAGATTTTACAAATTGTGGGTAATTGTGACTGATTGGGCGGTAGTTATTGGGGTTCAATTTGTTCCTTTCTTGAAGATTGGTGTAACTGAAGCCTGTTTCCACATGGATGGAAATGGACGCTTGAAAATGACTCAAATCAATCAATCAAAGACAAAGGCAAAATAAGGGCACCAACACATTTTAGAAGGAGATAAGGCGATAAGCCATCCAAACTAGGGGAAGCATCTTTTCGAAGTTTCATCAAGTGCTTTTTAACTATATCTGGAGTGAATTCAATGTTCTCCAAACAGGACACAATACGTGGTCCGATAATAGGTGGAAGAGGATCATAAGAAGGTTCCTCAGTATAAACTTTGGAGAAGGCGAGAGAAAGTATTTCCGAAGTGTCTTGGTTATTATCACATATTTCACCATCTTCTCCACGCAGAAGGGGTATAGAAAATGTAGAGTTTAAAGAAGATCTAATATATTTGAAAAACTGCTTAGAATTCCCGCTGCTGGTGACAAACTCTTCATAAGCTTTTTTAGATGCAGCCAAATGTTTCTTTAGATTATCAGAAATGTCACCCGTCGCTTTAAATTTTTTCCAAAGATTTCCCTTGTGCCCAGCCATGCGAGTGGAAAAATCAATGACATTGAAAATGTTTTCGCAAGGGATTTGCATGTTAAATTGTATATGAGCAGTTACAAAGGAGTGATCAGATTTACCAATGGGAGGACCAACTTCTAATTGTAAAATGAGATGCTCGTCGTTGGTTAATAAGTTAATAAGTCGAAATCTGGTGGGTTCCGTTATTAGTTGAGTTAAATTTGAGTGAACTGAGAAATTCATAAACAGATTTTTCGAAGTTATGATGTCGGGGAAATAAAAATTCCCGGCAATAATTAAATTATATTATAAGAAGAGAACTCCTGGAGTTTATCAAGCTTTACCAAGTCGTCGTCAACACAAGTGTTGAGAGGGCGATAAATACATAACGTATTCATAGTGAAAGTGTTTCTAGAAAGTTTTAAGCAGAGAAAATCGATGTTAGATACTTCCAGAGAGAAGAGGAAAATTGAAAAAAGCAAGTAGATGCACATGCACAAGCCATCTTCAGATCTCCCCTCTCGGTCTTTCCTGTAAACAGAGTATCCTGGGATGCTAATGATACTGTCAGGTATGCTGGGTTTTAACCAACTTTCGCAAATGAGAATTATGTGAGGAGAATGAATTGTATCGTAGACAAAAATTCAACAAATTTATAGCAGAGAGAGCATATATTTGTGTAGAATAAACACCAGTCGTAGAAATAAAAAGTAGGACAAGTAGGACGATCAGTTATGAAAATTAACAATTTTTGGAACACCGTGTACGTATTTAATCGTTTTAATCAATTAATAAACGAATTTTCTAACACGTTTTTTTTAATTAACTGTTTTTGTATCATAATTTTTAATCACAACAAGAATTTGTTAATAAAAATAAATTTCGTGAAAAAAGAACTTAAAATCGGTGATTCTCCTGACCGTCACTTGGCCCAGCAGATATAGAATAGAAGTGGCAACGGCTGAGAAATGGCGAAAGCCCTTCGGGGTCAAAGAGGATTACATTCGATAGAGAGTGCAAGTTCCAGGATTTCACGGGATCTTCCAACGAAATGCCGCGTCATGTATACACGTGGTTAATGCGCTACACTCCCACGGCAGATTGAATAATTCCGAACGAGAAACAAGGCCACTATCATCGCCTAGCGCTCCCCATGTATATTTATAGTTCATTATCTATTTAGTACAATAACTGGGGGTGCTCAATTTTCCAACTGACGTCACAAATTAGCTCCTGCCAGCATAACTTTTGTTTAAAAAGATAATACTGCGGTAAATAAACGTTTCGTGCTAGTTAAATTTAAAATTTGTATACTGAATAAAATTTCGCCTGCCTTTCCATTTCGACAATATAATAGAGGGGGCACTGTATAAAACTTGTTTAACTTGTGTGGGTCATGTGGAAAGTCAATCTTTAAAGTAAAATTACAACAAAAAACATCTGTACATACGTATAAAGCTAGTTTAGTTAGGAAGTTTCAACAAACTTTTGCTTATCACTCGATTTTGCGAAACTTCTCTATGAATTTAAAAACAAAAATACTAGTAAACTGATGGCTGTAAGAAGCCATCTGGAAATGCATGCATATTTTCATAAAATTTCTCCTACCTTTTAATTGTCCAAATACTATTAAACGTAAAAGACACTGACCGGGGCAACTTCTCTTTAGAACACTATATACAGAGTGCTAATGAACTTATGTCAAAAATTTGAAAATGTGAAAAAGGAGCAAAAACTGAATTAACACAAAAAAGCTAATTAAAAATGTGTTTAAAATTGTTTTGGAACTGCTGAAATACATGTAAGTATTTTATGGCGGCCAGTACTTACAAAAAATTCTGTAACACTTTGTAGGTTTCTTATGAAGCCGGACTGTATTCGAAAGTCATTTTGTAATACATTGTTGTAGTGATTGCTGTACTGTTTTTTGAGAGTACATTTAATAGCCGTATTTCCAAGTTTTCTTTTGAAAACGGCGTATTTATTTAACAATCGCGAATATTATGATATGCTCCTAATTAATGACTAAGCAAACGAAAATGCCCATAGAGCTTGTCAAGTGTACCGTGCAAGATATCCTGAACGACGTGTCCCCACACCGCGAACATTTGATGATGTAGCGTAAAGTGTTTTGTACACCGGTAAAGTACAACCGCGTCGAGGTCGCGACGGTGACCCAAGACGACAACTAAGAATCTTAAATGTCCAGGAGATGATTTTAGGTCTCGTCGAAGAAGATTCGCATGGTAGCACCAGAAATATCGCACAGCAAGTAAATATTTCGCATGTGGCGGACATTACGAGAAGCTCAGTTGTACCCATTTCATATTCAACGTGTTCAAGCGCTTACTCCTGAGGGTTTTCCACTACGTCGAGATTTTTGCGAATGGTTGCTTCAGGAACATGGAAGAAATCTTCAATTTACAGCGCAAATGCTTGTTACAGATGAAGCATGTTTCAGTCAAAATAGTGTACATAACGTATACAACACGCACCACTGGTATCGAAAATCCACACGAAATACATCGCGGTGCCTTTCAGCAACAGTTTTCAGTGAACATGTGGCCTGGTATCGTTAACAACACTTTAATATGACCTTTTGAATTGCCTATACGCTTAGACGGTGCTTCATATCTAGATTGTTTGTAAAATCGCTTGCCGGAGTTATTGGAAGACATGCCATTGTTCGGTAAAATATGTGGTTACTGCTTGACGGAGCCCCCGCTCACTTTTTTCGGAGAGTGCGTGACTTTCTAAACATACATTTCCCGATCGCTGGATAGACCCGAGCGGCCTAGTTAGATGGCCCCCCTGGTCGCCGGACCTCATCCCTTTAGACTTATTTTTGTGGGGATATGTGAAAAGTGTTGTGTATTCCACGGAAGTTCGTAACATCGATCTACTGTGACATCTTATTGCCGAAGCTTGTAATACGATTCGAGAGGACGTGGCAATGTTGCAACGCGTGCGTGCGAGTTGGATACGTTGCGCTGAAGCTTGTGTGCAAGGAAATGGTGGGTACATCGAACATCTTCTATGACAATCCGCAGTTCTCAAACGGTGGCCACTGACAGTGTTGAGGAAAGTCTGATTTTAAAATTACATTTTACTCAACACAAATTCGTGTATTTACCTCATTTTAACAAAACGGACATGTGACAAAAATATTTGACATAAGTTCATTAACACCCTGAATTTAACCATATTAAAAATATATATAAAATTTCACCTGTCTTTCTATTTGGTTCAAGTTTTCTTTAAAGCATATTACATAATGTTGGTTTGAAAGTTGCATTTATGATGAGTTTCATATAGTTTCAATCAGATTATGAATTTAGAAGCAAAACATATTGACAGAGGATTAACTTGTCTTTAGAACACTATAATAATGCTACTTTTACTTAATGAGGCCATTTGCAAAGTGCATGATGAAAAAATGTTCATGAACCTATCTACTCTATCTACTCTATCTACTCTATCTACTCTATCTATTACCTATCTTTTGAATATTTCGAATTTACCGCCCGTTGTTATGTTGGTAACGTAAAGCAACTTGCTTTTGTATTGGCTGCTTTGTTTACACTTTCTGGTGTAAGAGTTATTTGCTCTATAAGTTACCCGATTATTTTTTATAAGAAGCTTTAATTACTGAAATATAATCCACCGCTTTCGCGAAAATTCCCAACCGCGTGTTTTCCAAATTTAAATTTTAAGCGTTATTAATTACTTTAATTACCCCAGTCTGATAAATCGCCTAAACAATACGGATTACCAAAATCTGAGTTCCCTCATCTCTCCTATAGAATTTAAATAGACTCTTAGGAGGTACCGATTAAAATTGGTGTTGTTACCAAAATTTAATTACACTGCTCCATTGTGTCCCCGTTCCTCCGACTTTTCAAAGCCTCATTGTCGCACTAATTGATTTTCTGATCCGATACCGGAACGGCCCTTAATCGATGCCGGCGTTTTTATTATCATTGCATCGGTTTCGTAGCGCGTAAAAAATACGCCGATCCCCAAATATATTGGTATAGATGGCGACCGAATCGCAACCAGTTTTATTTTATTGCGTTATAACCTAAATAAGCCCTAATATATAAAGGGCCCTAGTCTGCCATGGGGGGAACTAAACGCTCGCGGAATAGAAGTCTCCGCAAATAGTGTAGATAACATTTTCAAAACGAAAAAGAAACATGAGATAATATTTTCTTATACATGTGAAAGAAGTGATGCTTGAAAATTATTGGTACGTGTACGGAGACTGCTGCTCATTTTCAATGGCAGCTCGGCCCCTATTTCTTTAACTTAATATGAACTATAACTGATTTATATCAACCTTACTTAAATACTTAAGAATATGATTACATTGATGTTAGATATAGCTACTATAGTCTGTTTAGAAATGAAAGAGAGTAATAAAAGCTTATTATGTATGCGAATCGTAAATAAATGTAGTACTGGTGCTTATATTCAATATTATGTATTATTGGTATAGATGAGGTGTACTTTTAAAAAACTTTGTGTGACCAGGTTGTACTAAATTATAGCATCCGCCAATCCGTCTTTGTCTATGCCGCTTTAATTTCTCGGTCCATTTCTCTTATAAGTAAACAATATAAAAACAGCATTTCAAAACATGAGGCTACTTTAAGCATCATAACCGGGTTAAGAGGGTTTTTAGTAATTCAAATAAAATTATTCAATATTATTATCAAAATATTTATTTAAATTTAATGAATAGACTTTTATTCCACACAAAAATATATGTATTTTGAAAATTCAAATTATGGTGAGTAAATGTAGT
>NW_019416486.1:3468855-3470598 GCF_000390285.2 Anoplophora glabripennis
GACTCATGTGTATTAGAATTAGCTAAATAATTAGAATAAGCTTTATAACAAGAATAAGCTTCAATAGTATTTAGAAATTATTTCGTTCGAAATGACGAATTCATTCCAAATACATGCCTTATATCGCAGATATTTACCTTTCGTACTTTATTAATAATAATTAATTACCTCAAAAACCTCAAACTTCGACCTTACATACATTTTACGCGACCTCAATACCAGAGGCACTCGAAATTTCAATTAGATTCAATAAATTAACGTGATATATCGGCCATTTTGTATCAGCCATCTTGAATTTGAGATTTTTGACTGCAAATTCGGCTTTAGCGGCCTGAAAAATATATAGTCCCCACTTTTGGTGATGATGCAAGCCTTTTTGGACTTTTGTCCAACTTTTTCGGATTTCCGACCACTGTGGGATGGTATAAACATTGAATATTAGATAAATACTTTCTAAGAAAATTATCAGTTCCCGTTACATTTAAATCTCGTAAAATAGTATTCAGTGACAAATCTACACATTATTTTATGCAAAACCTCATTAATAAATTTACAAGTATTAATTTCATACGTATAGCTCTTTTTAATCTCGAAGAAATTTTGCGTTTCTGTGACTGATAGTTCATAATGAAAACGTCAGAGATTGAGCAACAGCCAACAGAAGCAAACTTAAAACAAAAATATGAAGTACGGCGAACATTCGTTTCAGTAGCACTATGAAACTTGCAAATATTTAATTAGTTAATGAAGTCTTAAAAGCCGGGGAGATATAAATGGGTATTCCAGGAGTATACGGCTAACAAGGAACCTGTATAGCTTTAAAATAATATTGCGCAGAGGCAAATTGCGAATTTTCAGCTATAAAGTGCAAGTGCTCTACATTATTCTCCAAAGATTATATCCATTTGTATCTCTTATACCTTTCTAAGTGTTAAATTTGTTCCAGAGTTATAGTTGCTTCCCCATCTAATTCAGGCGACCCCAGCACAATAATGGCGAATTTATAATCAACGGAGAAATAAACAGAGATATGTGGGGTGAAAGTAATTTTCAGAATACTATCTGTTTAGGAGGTAATAATGTAGAAATATATCCATATTACGCCCGAGCGTATGCCGGAGACTCTCCTGGGAACTATAAAAATCAAATTAAAGCTAAGCTGTCTCAATCTCAATTTATTGTTTGGAGTAGAATGCTAATTATTTCTACCTCGGGATATAAACACGCGAGTGAAATAAAATTTGCCTCCCGTAATAAAATTTGAAGGTAGGTGTATTTATTCCTGGAGCGGCTATTTCCGTTTATGTGGACTATTAGATTGAATCTGTTAATTTTTTTTAATAAGAAAGCACGTTCTACTTGTCGACGTTCCGTTACTTTGGATATTCTGATATCCTCAAGACGATTTAATTTATTGCTCTGAAACCGGTCGAGATGTGCAAATGAAATTTGATCGTTTTTAAGAGGTAGTTATTGCGCATTTTTTGACACGCAATTAAGAATTTTATGTTCATCATTGGCGCGTATACGGGTAATAATCTCAATTTTTTTTAAGAAAAAAATGGTACGCCACTGAGATATTACAAATTACTCGTTCAATTTGTGACAAAAAATCTCTCTTGCCTTTTCTTCGTATAGGGCGCCGTTTTGATGCAAAAAAATAAAACATCTTAACGCGTATTTTTTATTTCTTTAATACATTATCAAGAACTATCTAATACAATAACATTAAACCAGAACAAT
>NW_019416486.1:3471978-3474246 GCF_000390285.2 Anoplophora glabripennis
CATTAGAAGATAATGGAATGAAATTTTATCCATAGCTTAATTTAATAATCCCCTAGTAACAGGAAAAAGATGGGCTTTGTAAGGTACTCAGTGGCGTGCGTACGTATTATACCGTAAGGTTTTTCGAAGAAATTTGTGGTACGCCACTGGTAAAAAATTTTTTTAAATATTTTTTTGTAATCCACATTTTATTTTAAACAAAATTACCCTCTTGCGTTTTATTCCTAGCTCTTGTCACTTCTCCGTAAATAAAACTTTTGTAAATACCATTTTTTCCCGCTGCTAACATAGGAAAATGAAAATAAAAACATTATGAAGTATGCTTTGACCAAGGCACCAAAATTTGTTTCCAGATGTTTTCAGACAAAACATCATTGTCAGTGATGACATTTAGCTTTCCTTAAGCGGTTGTTCTAATTGTAGATCTATTAGAAATGGAATACCATTTCCAGAATTAGCAGATATGCATTTTATTTACGGCCTTGCCAACAGGAATACTGTGTTAGCTGTGCGTCTTTATGCTGAACGTTTTCCAGCTCGGCGTATTCCAAATAGGAAGACTTTTTCGCGAATTCATGTGCGCTTACGTGAAACCGGCTCGTTAAAGCCTTGCACCTCCGGCGGAAGATCTCGAAATGTAAGGACAGTACAACTTGAGGAACGGATCCTCCAGATAGTCGAGGCGAATCCTGAATCAAGTACAAGAAGAATTGGAAGAATGGAGAGAGTAAGTCATATGACTGTCCAACGAATCCTGCATGAAAATTTATTATACCCATACCATCTGCAAAGAGTGCAGGCATTTTTTTTTGTCGAAGATTATTTACCACGTCTTAGATTTTGTACCTGGTTTTTAAATAAGTGCAATCAGAACTTGTTATTCCACTCATCTATTTTGTTTACCGACGAAGCTGGATTTACAAGGGATGGTATGATTAATTTCCACAATAGTCATATGTGGCCTGATGAAAATCCGCATGGAATAATACAATCCCGGCACCAGCAACGATTTTCAATTAATATTTGGGCCGGAATAATTGGCGATTTTTTTATTGGTCCCATAGTACTACCAAACAGACTGGGCGGTTTATCGTATCTGGATTTTCTTCAAAACGGATTACAACCTTTATTAGAAGAAGTTCCAATTGAAACACGCCAGAACATGTGGTTTATGCATGATGGCTCCCCAGCTCACTTTAGGCGAGAAGTTAGAGAATACCTCAATGAAACGTTCCCCAATAAATGGATAGGTCGTGTAGGGCCAAGAGTGTGGCCTGCTCGTTCTCCCGAACTTAATCCATTAGACTATTATGTGTGGGGGCACTTAAAAAACATAGTTTATTCCGTTTCCATTTCTGATGTACAGATTCTTCGTCAAAGAATTGAAATGGGCTGTCAGCAAATTCGAGATACGCCTGGTATTTTTGGACGAGTAAGAGAATCCATGAGAAAACGCATTGAAAAATGTATTGAAGTTAGGGGGCAACATTTCCAGCACCTTTTGTAATCTTGTTTGTTGTTTATTACTTCTTATTACTTACTCAATAAACTCTTTAAATTCCAAGTCACTAGTGTTTTTTTATTGTTAAAATAATGTGATATTTTCATATCATTTTCAAAACAAACAAGTCTTTTTTTAATGCCTATTTGACCATTTTCCGTGGCTNCCTGTGACTTTTTCTTATTTCCCAAACTAAAATGGATACCCAAAGGATAACTTTTTTCATGATGAGATAAAAGCAAAATTGCAAACCGTGTTTCTCCAACTGAAAAGTCCGTTGGTATAAGGGTATAATATCACAGGGACGCTATTTTGAAGGGATGCACAGTGGTCGGAAGCTAGATAAAAGTCGAAATTTCAAAGTCGTTGGTTTGCGTTAATACTTCAGAATATGTTAGAGAAGGAGTCATTGCGTAGTTCTTTAAAGTGACAGAGAGCTGGCCCTTGTGTATAGACCACAGCAACTATCGGAAGTATGCTGCGACAGATTAGCGTATTTCACTTGCCACTGATCCCTCGAAAAGCGGTGAATTGAAAATACGTGCAAATTTTTACTAGAGTACGAATCGTTGTGTGCAATAGAGAGGGTGTTCCTGGAGTTAAGTAGAATACATTTGCTCATTTAGAACCTCATTTTTCGAAAGTTGCATGTTTTTATTGTTTTAACAAAAACGTCTTGCAATTTCCATCGATTTCAAATCACATCAATCGTAAATTATCGAAATAGTTGTGATCCCAAGAGATCCTGCACTATTGAAAGTTGGAAA
>NW_019416486.1:3476058-3505983 GCF_000390285.2 Anoplophora glabripennis
TACAGGGTGTTAGTAAATAAGTGCGACAAATTTCAGGGGGTGATTCTACATGAGAAAATAATGGCAGTTTGCTTATAAACGTATGTCCGCAAATGATTCGTTTTCCGAGATACGGGGTGTCAAAGTTTTTCTTAAAAACTGACGATTTAATTTATTGCTCTGAAACCGGTCGAGATGTGCAAATGAAATTTGGTGGGTTTTAAGAGGTAGTTATTGCGCATTTTTTGACATGCAATTAAGAATTTTATGTTCATCATTGGCGCGCGAACGGGTAATAATCTCAATTTTTTTAAAGAAAAAAATGGTACGCCACTGACATATTACAAATTAAAATTTTTTGTTAAATTTGTGACAAAAAATCTCTCTTGCCTTTTTAATGCACAAAAATAAAACATCTTTTAATTTGTAATATCTCAGTGGCGTACCATTTTTTTTTAAATTGAGATTATTACCCGTACGCGCGCCAATGATCAACATAAAATACTTAATAGCGTGTCAAAAAATGCGCAATAACCACCTCTTAAAACCCACCACATTTCATTTGCACATCTCGACCGGTTTCAGAGCAATAAATTAAATCGTCAGTTTTTAAGAAAAACTTTGACAGCCCGTATCTCGGAAAATGAATCATTTGCGGACATACGTTTATAAGCAAAGTGCCATTATTTTCTCATGTAGAATCACCCCCTGAAACTTGTCGCATTTATTTACTAACACCCTATATACCTACTTAAAAATATATAGTCATAATGCTCATATACTACAATCTTAAACTAATGTTTCGAATATATACCTACTGCGCAGTCCAGAGGACGCAAGGTAGGAAAACACAATTTCAAATATGCTTAAGATTTTTTCCTAAAAAAATTTTCGCAAGCTTTCCTCTATGCTCTTAAAGCACGCCACCCAGGCTCATTCCTTAAAAATGCACAGCTCCTAAAGTTGCTATACATGCAGCTCCTAAAGCTAACCCTACAAGGAGGCAAATCAAATCAAACTCCTAAAGCTTCACTCTTTAAAGAGGCCTCACACTCACAAACTTTAGTGCCCTAGTCCAGAAAGCCTAGACAGTGATAAAGAGACACAAGTTCTACCTACTATACTTGACAGTGCTCCATGAATCAAAGTGCAAGTGCAAAAAAAACAAGCCACTTTCAATAAGTATACCATTTTTGTTCAAAAAAGTCAAATATTTCATATTTTGTTACCAAAAGGTGTAGGTATACGAGGGCCGACAAAAAAGGTAATACATATTTAATGCATAACATTGCCTGCAGAGGGCAAAAATGATTATTATATTATTTTCCCACTCTGAAAAAAATCTCTCGCTAGAACATTTGAAACATGTCTGACCAAAACTTTAAAAATTATTACGAAATAAACATTTTTATTTTTCACTTTGACACCCTTGTACATCTTTTATTATACATCTTGGGATATAGGTATGTTAGGTTAAATCAACTTATTTTCAACTGTGGTATCATTTGTGCACTTTCATTTAAATACACCCTGTAGATACAATTATTACGTTAAACGGACTTAATCTTAGCAGGATAGGAGGAATTCCTACTATTTAAAAGACATTAAGAAAAACTTATTTCTTCTTAAAAAATAGCGTAGATTTCGAAGCTAATTAAATTTACTGACATTATCCTTTCCCAGAAGAAGTAAAGAAAGAACTGCAAAATTAAAGACACAAATTCAAGTTGATTAACCTAATCCGATTCTGTATTTTTTAATAATTGGAGAACGTATCAAATTTCGAAGTTTAAGAAGGAATTACCCTTCACTTTTCGAATGATACGTTTCCAATGCAGAAAACAACTCCCCGGTTTTATTTTTGGATCGGATCGATCCCTTCACGTACTTTATCTGAAATGTGGCCTCAATTTTAAATAAGACGTAAAACTGAAGTTAACCCTGGCGGATGTTTAAAAAGCTTCTATGTGTGAAAACTCGCAGCGCATAGTAAAACGTAAGAGTCTACCTAGCACGGAGATAGTAGATTAAACTTTTATCGCGAACATTTGTTTACTCGTGAAATGAGCTTTTCTGCTATTTTATACCTGCACCTACAATTTACCTATGTATATATACATATGCAGAGTTTAACGGTGAAGAAAGATTTGTTAAAACGTGCAGGTTCTTAAAAATGATCGGAAAAATATCTGTATTTACAATAATAACGAAATATTCAATTGTTAAGATAATTCACATAGAATAAAAAATTATCAGGGTTTATTTAGCACACTTTGATGTTGAAAAGTTACAGTCAATATCTTTAATTTATGTATTACTAGCGGCCCGTCCCGTCTTCACACGGGTGGACATTTATTTTAAACATTTTGCGATATAAAAAATATAGCCTATGTTACTCAGGGATAATGTAACATTCAAATGGTGAAAGAATTATCGAAATCCGTCCAGTAGTTTTTGAGTTTATTCGTAACAAACATACATACATACATACAAAAATACAAATCTTTCCTCTTTATAATATTAGTATAGATATGCCAAGTTATTCAAATATCTCTAATTATACAATTTTTTACCTTTTTTCTAACCAACATTTTCACTTCGAAAATATTTTTTTAGTTGCCAGTGCAACTTTATTTAAAAGATTTTAATAACTGCTCCGTCAATTTTTATTAAATATTTAATTTCTTAAATACGAAGTAATTACAAGAAAATAAGAGAAAATTCATGAAATTTGTAATTAATTTTGTATTATTGTGATATGTCCATGAACACGCATTTCCTTTGCCTGACCTAAACCCTCTTGATTTCTGTTCCTGTGGCATATTTTGTCTACAGCAAAGATACTAAGAATTTATGTAACATCCCCTACGGGTTAGCTGAAAACTTATATCTAAAATGTCTACAATATCTACTCTCGCTTTGTGACCTATCATTTATGAAACACCTTGTAGAAGATAAGATATAAAGTATATAAAAATTTGTATGATTTTCATTTTATCTTGTGGATTCTTCAGTTACTTTTTAAATACATAAATAAATTTACAATACATTAAATAAAATTTTGGATTGATGAGGTATATTACAGAGAGAAAGCAGAGATACTTGTGTATCAAATTTGATTTTATTTGGTTCTTTTGTGTTTTACAACAAAAAATGAGTTTTCTGCAACTGGAACATAACAATGTCATTAAATGTTCAACAAAAACAAAACATTTCTAAGAATATTCATGAACGAATGATAGTCATAATTGAAGACAAAGCTACGTCGTTATTTTAAGTAAAATATGAACATAAAATCCAGATTGCAGGAAAGTGGAAGTAATGATTCTCGAAGATCATCGATTGCAAGTGTCTATTATTGCTAAAGTATTAAATATCCTAAATCAACCGCTTTAACAATTCTATATGATAAAATTAATCAAATTTCGTCAAATTAGTTCCAAAATTGATGACTTCTAAAAACGTCATGATTGGTGTCACAAAAGTATTCTTTCTCACAAGAAAGTAATTGGTCCAACCCATCCCCCAAGACTTTAACGTCTCAGAACTGGCCCATCCGCCATATTATCCAGATTTGGCTTCATCTGACTTGTTTTTTTTTTTTCAGAATTTGAAGATACACTTAAAACGATAACTACAGACTATGAAAAAGAGGTATTGTAGCCCTATTTTGAGGGCCAGCAGAAATAAATACATCTGTTGCAGTCAAAAAAGAAAAAATGAAATAATTGTTTTTTGTCTCATAGTTTCGAGAAAACTTTTCTGATGTCCCTCATAATTAAGGCTTTATATTTCACTTAAAATAATTTCAGATAATTGATGTTAAACACACCACCAAGCCGGGCCAAATGGCAGAAAACAAATCACACAGTTACTGCTTGGGGTTGCCAAATCGCAGTTTAAAGTCCATATTATGGCTGGAAAATTATAAAATAATTCCATGAACGGCCCGCTTCGGCAGGGGGATAATGTGTATTATACTTTCTTATTATAATCTACTTAGGGCGTTATAATACGAAAATGCCAAATTTTATGTTGCCCGAGTCGAAGATTATATTAACTGGCTACTGTGCAAAAAAATGCCACCGGGGCGGCATGGAAAGTTTTAAGTTGATTTACACCCCCAAGAAACAATTTAACACATCGCTTGTCAGATTTATTGGCCTAAGGGTGCGCCTAACAGAGTGACCCTGCAAAATGCGAAAATTGCATTTGGTAAAAGATGCAAGATATGCATTAATGATGACTAGCAATTTTAACATCACCAGATGATTGTATTTCTTACAGTAAACGATATAGAAGCGCTAATATCTGAACATGGTGTTTTATTTGGTTTTATTCTAATTAAACTAATTTAAACAAAAAAAACATTCTATCAAATCTATCATTGTTTTAATGTTTATACATAATTTCATTATATTAATATTTATTAATTACGTATAAGGGAGCAAAATGGTTTCCATATAGTAGCTGTTTTTTACGTGTTCATTTCTGTCCAAGACGATGAGAGAACGACAAAAATACAAAATGTATCTTTAAATTATTACGTTATTTAACAATTTCAATATAATGGTTGTCCCAAAATTCTAGCAAGAATTAATTTTGATAGAAAACATAGGTTTTTAATTAATTTTTTTTTTAACTCATAAAGTGTACCTACAATACAGGGTGTCCCGAAATTCATGCAACAAAATTTGGTCACAGATTCTTAAGACAAATTTAGGGGACCCGTATTTTTTATTTTTGCCAAGTAGCCCCCTCTTTCGGAGTTATAGCCCCCTGAAATCTGCCCCTAAGAATAATCTTTTTTTTATATCTCAGAACCCTGTTGTACGAGAATCACTAAATTTGGTACACAGGGGTTTTATGACATATAGAATCTGATGGTGCTATGTTTTTTGGCGGGGAACCCCCTTAAGGCAATTTTTCGTGGGTCCCCTTGTCTTGGAAGCCAAACAAATTTGGTTGCATATATAAATTTCTTAAAAATTATCAGTCCACTAGAAAGCCATTAAATTTAGAAACTTTTTGTCTCTTGTGCAATGTTTTCGAGAAAAATGTCAAAATGTAATCGAATGCATTCGTGATTCGTCATTTTCCTCAAAAACATTGCGTTTTACGAAACAAATATCAAGAGACAAAAAAGTTTCTAAATTCAATAGCTTTCTAGCTAACTAATAATTAAAAAAAAAATTTAATTTGCGACCAAATTTTTCTGGTTCCAAAGACAAGGGGGCCCACGAAAAAGTGTCTTAAAGGGGTATCTCACCAAAAAGCATAGCACTGTGAGATTCCACATGTCATAAAACCCCAGTGTACCAAATTTAGTTATTCTCGTACAACATGGTTTTGAGATATAAAAAAGACTTCTTAGGGTTAGATTTCAGGGGGCTGTAACTCTGAAAGAGGGGGCCAGTTGGCAAAAAGAAAAAATACGGGTTCCCTAAATTTGTCTTAATAATCTATGACCAAATTTTGTTGCATGAATTTCGGGACACCCTGTATAGGGTTATACTTATATACATAGAATAGCATATCGGGTAAATGGCCTCCACGGCTTTTTCGGCTGAATTTCGTTGATACAGGGCTCAATTTCCTCCTTCAAGACGTGGATGGTCGTGGGCTTGTTGATGTAAACCTTAGACTTGAAAAAAAGGAAAAGGAATGAAGTCCAACACCGTTAAATCGCATGATCCGGGCGACCAATTCTGATCACAAAAACGGGAAATTACACGACCAGGAAACGACTCATGCATTAATTGTATTATTTTCGGACTGTATGGTATACGGAACCGTCTTGTTGAAACCACATGTCATCTACATCCATATCTTGCAATTTGGGCACAAAAAACTGGATTATTTTGAAGAAGAATGGTCCCGATGATGCCTTCAGACCGAAATCCGCACAAACAGTGACACGTTGTGGATGTATTTGTTTCTCAACAATCACTCATGGATTTTCTAAACCACAAATACGACAATTTTGTCGATTAACAAAGCCATCAAGATACGCTGAAGATGATTTTGTTCGAAAAATCAGCATCCATTTCTTGGCTCTTTGCTCTGAGTGGTCAGTTGGCTTCACTTCAGTCTACTGGACTTTGTAAGCATAAAGATGCATCTTCACGCACGCTTCTCGAATTGTCCAATTCTTGACCACGATGCCGAATTGATATTCTGAACTCTCAACAACAACAGTCTCATGAATTGCTTTAATGTTTAAGAATTTTTCAATCAATATCTTCACAGTTAATGGAGTTAAATCACTATTCCATCATATTTTGTACGAAAATTGCAAACTGTAATTATCAAACCTTGAATTCGAAAATTTATAATTGAATTCTTTTTCACAAAAATGACTGCAAATGCTTCTTCACTTTTTCAGTAATAAAAAATTCAATATGAAATAACTAAATTACGTATTATAAAAAAATGGTGATTATTACATGAAAGAATATTTGATTATAAATTTCTGAACTCCACAAAGCATTGTTTCGTTCTTATTGTCAGATAAATTTGTGTGTTTTGGACCCCCAGAAATCGAAACTTCCATTGAAAATGTTTGTTCTATCCCCTCCTTTTAAATTACCAAAAGCCGTCATTAAGTTCTTATCCCTTATTATCCCTTAACACAAACCTAGAAACGAGTAGTTGCATTATATTTGTGAAGCTTATTGTATATTTTGGGTTTTTCAAGACTCAATTGACCCTTGCAACCCTCGCTTCCGATCAATACCAGAAAATGACAGTCAAAACTTAAAAACCAGTTAAAATTCTACATTCATATCACAAACTCAAGAGACACAGAGACATCAAAATATAATAAGCCATTAAACCTAACCCACATATACCGCATATACTACAATCCAATTCCAGAGATGTATACGAAAATAAAATCAATCCTGTAAATCTGCAGTTCTTGATGGAAACCAAGAATCCCCACTCCCCGAAGCCTCCAAATTTCGTAAATGTGAAGTTGCAGTAGATTTTTAGCTTTTAAATTTTAGGTGGTAGATTCTAATCCATCAAGAACTGCAGGAGTACATTACTGATTTCGAGTGATATCTAGGATACTCCTGCAGTATGATCTTACTGTGTATTGTATGCAATGTGCAGCGTATTGATACACATGGCATATTGGAACACCCCGTATAACAATATTACTGAGTAATTTTTGTAAATTTTCCTGTTGTTTTTTGGTGAGTAAAATGAAAGCAGCGGATTGCAGATGCACAATAAAAGTACGTGTCTGACAGGGAATGAAATGTTTTATAAGCAATCTGTTGACTTTTGAGAGTTCTTTTATAGTCGCAACAAGCGAAACAAAACTCGTTAAAACTGCCATACTTTTTTGTCGTAAAAATCTGAAGAGCCCTATGAAATTGATACATTTATTTTCGAGTCTAGTTATAAAACCGTCAGACTGTAAATTTTCGCGGACGTCAGGCCATCTCTCACACTTCATTTGTTCACAAGTCATTTGCCCGCCGCCGCGCGACACCCCTAACGTAGTTTTCAAGACCATCGGAGCAGGAAATATGACTAGATTTTCTGAATTTCACCGATCGCCCTCCCAACGTAATAATTTAAGGAAATAACTGCCTCCTCTGGAATAAATTAATTTAATTTAGTTCGTTCAGTTCCGAACAATCGCAAACTTAATGTAATACCTATACAATTAAAAATATTCTGGAAGACAATAAACACAATTCTCGGGAAAAGCGAAACACAATGATCGAATGATAAGGTTACCAAAAAAAAATAGCTTCCAACTGTAACAAAAGAGAACTTTGCAGGAAAAAATTACAGCAATACCACAGAAGCTTACTGATACGAAAACATATAAATCGACAATAGGGGTAAAAATGACAGAGACAAAGAACGTGAGGAAGAAGTGGATTGGGGGACGATTTCGCTAGAAGGGGGTTTCTATGAAGACAAGGAAATAGTTGACAAGATAATGACAAAGAGACAGAAGTGGAGCGTTATTAAAATAGAAAGTGGAATACAAATTCTTAACGCTGAGATATAACCTATACTTATATTTGCATAATCAGGGGACCAATATTATGCCTGTAAAAAAATCAAGGCTAACATGATTAGTCTAACTGGGCTGAAATTAAACAAAAATGGATTTCCAACATTTCGATTTTTTCAAATATTTCGAAAACTAATCATGTTAGCTTTTTTTTAGAGGCATAATGTTGGTCCCCTGATTATACAACTTTGCCCCCATTTAAGCTACTTCGTATCTTTTACCGTTTCCGAGATCCTTGTAGTGAGAAGCAAATTTGTAACAGCCTGTATAGTGGGATATACTCATATTATTATGTTCTGCTGGTGACAAATATAATTTTTAGGATATCTTAATCTAGTAGCAGTGGTAATATGCGCGCGTTGTTCAACGTTGTTTTCCCCTTTTTTATTACCAATTTCTCACATAAAATATCTCAGTATTTGGAAATTAAAAATCAAAATATATAATTATTATTAGAAATTCCATATACATTAGTGGTACTACTACAAAATTCTCAAAATTATGGTTTTAAATTATGTTTTAGGTTACTAAATTACATAGCTTCACAAGTTAGTTGTTCAATGATGTTTCCGCTTCTATTTCCTTCAATTACACAGCTCCACAAAAAAAAGGTTCGGGGTTGATATTCAGACCCATGTATTTCCATGTATTTTTTTCCGCTGAATCCGAATCTGTCTTCAGATTTGGCCCAACGGGTCTGAGTTTTCGGAAAAATTCAAAAAATAGGTCAAAATTTACAAAAAACGTCATTTACGATCGACGAAAGTTATAAAAAGTCAAATTATTCAACCAGCTCACTAAACGTATGATTTTTTGCTCGTTTAATTCCAATTTATCATCATAGAGTCAGACAAGCTGGTCCAATTTCATTCAAAAACAGAAAATAGATCAAAATCAAAAACGCCATTTTCATGGCATAATTCGTGTTGCAGAGTTCTGGATCCATCTTTTTATCCACCCACCCATTTATGAATTCATACATATTTCTATCCAGTCGTTCATGCATGAATACGCATATTTATCCAGCCACCTGTACCACCTATAAAATCCACCCAATACCCATCCACCCATTTATCCATCTACTTTTTGTACTGAGAAATGTGATAACCTAGCCAAGAAGATTGAGAATGCAATAAAACTTGTAGAATACCATACTTTTTAAATAAAAGAAAACGATATCTACAAACCATTCTTATTTTGGTTACCATAACGTGTTCTGCTTTATTCAAAGGATCTATGCAAAGGGTTACGCATTTGTTTAGTTCCTCTATTTTTCGTTTCTCTTTTTAACAACCAACAAAAATCGGCCATCATGTTGTAATCCCATCTTCCTTGATATCGCTATTCTATAACCTTCATATCCTGATGAAATCGTTCGCCTTGTTTTTCGCTATAATCTCTAAGATTTTCCTGAACCAATCCAGATGTGAATGAAGGAAGTGCAACTTGTAGTCCATCAAACATCCCAGGTCTTGGAAGTCTTTTATCAATTTTAATATAATTTCTTCGTATTTTGGACTCTTGTTGTTTCCTAAAAAAATTGTCGCTACAACTTTGAAACTACTACAATCGCTCTTCTCAACGCTACTCATTGTAGTGATGAATGCATCCTTGAACAATGTCCGAATCTGAGGTTCATCGAATACACCTTCTTTCAATTTCGCCTAAGAAATATTCGTAAATTTTTGCCCTTTATATATATAGGGCAAAAACTTGTTGGTTGTTAAAAAGAGAAACGAAAAATAGAGGGAATAAACAAAAGCGTAAACCTTTGCATAGATTCTTTGAAGAAAAGAGAACACGTTATAGCAACAAAAATAAGAATGATTTGTAGATATCGTTTTCTTTTGTTTAGAAAATAGAGTATTCTACAAATTTTATTGTATTCTCAATCTTTCAGGCTGTTATCACATTTCTCAGCACAAAAAGTAGATGGATAGATAGGTGGATGGGTGGGTTTTATAGGTGGTACAGGTGGATGGATAAATATGCGTATTCATGCATGAACGACTGGATAGAAATATGTATGAATTCATAAATAGGTGGGTGGATAAAAAGATGGATGGATGGAACTCTGCAACACGAATTATGCCATAAAAATGGCGTTTTTAAGCATTTTGATCTATTTTCTGTTTTTGAATGAAATTGGACCAGTTTGTCTGACTCTATGATGATAAAATGGAATTAAACGAGTAAAAAATCATACGTCTAGTGAGCTGGAATAATTTTATTTTTTATAACTTTCGTCGATCGTAAATGACGTTTTTTGTGAATTTTGACCTGTTTTTTGAATTTTCCCGAAAACTCAGAACCCGTTGGGCCAAATCTGAAGGCAGATTCGGATTCAGCGGAAAAAAATATATGGAAATGCATGGGTCTGAATACCAGATCCGATACTTTTTTTATGGAGCTGTTATCGAAGAGACTGTAGCGACCTCTAACGGAGGACAGGCGTTTAAATATACTAATTTGTTCACCAAAGGCAAGTTCGGTATTGACATCTAGATGCTCTAGATATATCTCTTTGTCTTTTCATCCCTTACAATTAGAAAAGAACAAAACACATCTGGAGCGTCTAGATGTTAATAGGTACCGAACTTGCCTTAAATATAGTTCAAAATGTATATTTTTGAAGAAATAAACGTTTCCATTTTTCTGCGGTTGAAAGAAACTACTTCATTGTACCATTCAGGGAAATACAATTTTGACGAACAAAGAAGAAATTGTTTAAAAAATTGTGATATGAATTTAACAAAATTTATTGTAATTTCCAAATAAATAATTAATTACAATCTGAATTAAGTCACTTAAATTCAAATATATACGAGTATTTAATATAATACTGTATGACAAATCGTTGTGAGCAATTTTAGCTACCTACTCATTATATAATTTTGTACATACAATGTTGAAGCCGATTATTAGCATTGTATTTTCTAGTAATTACTACAAAATGTTTAGTGACTTTAAGATCTAAAGAATCAATGTCGAGCAGTAATAATTGTTGATTATTTTGAATATTAGAATGAATAAATGTGTTATGTGTTACTTAAGAATATTTATAGAAAATAATATCTTTATTTTGATATGAATATTTTAATTAAAATAAAAGAACATACGTAAGTACTCTAATTGAACTAGAGTGATGCAGTAGAACGCAACTTTCATTGTGTAGTCTCCATGGGTCAGTAAGAGAAGCAGCCATTGTTGCCAACGGTAGCGGAATTCCGCTAGCCAACTTTTCTTTCTAGAGGAAGGAAAAAGAAATTCGGTCAAATTGTAGTGACATTTCCTTTCCGCATTAAATATGCATTATTAAATATATTCTAATAAAATTAAAAAAAATAATAGACTAGGAAGATTTTTTACCTTAAAATGACAAACAAATTGTATAAAATGATTTAGGCCGGTGTCCCATGCATCCAGTTCCTAGCGGGCAGCCGACCAGAACACACGTGTTTTGTGAAAGTGTAGTGCAAGGAGCAAATTCTACCTGCCTTTATTAAGGCTACCTGGAAAGAATCCCTTTCTTTCCTTTTAATCACCGACCTANATGCATGGGACACCGGCCTTACTTTTTATTAGTCAATTCTTTGTTTATTAGCAAAACGTTAAAAAATCACAAACCAAAAATAAAATTCATGAAACTCAATAGAAGTTTATTTAATTTCACCAATTTTGTACAAAAGTTATTTTAATCTTCTATATTGAATTGTAACAGTAGGTCTGTTCCAACATGAGTCAGGAATTGGTTCCGAACTGTTTGAAATGTGCATCCAACTAATTCTTGCGATATATTCAGTGAAGACACATTTAGAACTTAGCTGGCCAAACATTTCAAACGGTTGGAAACCAATCCCTGACTCTTGTTGGAACAGACCTGGTAACAACGTGTACCACCATTTTCTTTTATAATTTATATTTGGCAACATTGGGTGTAACCACTAACCAGCACCATTGATTTTAAAAGCTAACGCCTGCGCTGGCAGCAGTGCAGTTAACTCTAACCTCACAATTTGGTACATTTTAGGTTAAATCTCTCGGCATAAAATGGTAAAAAACATGAGAAATTTCGTAAAGGAAATAACTGAACTGAATGATAGTCATGTCCATATTAAAAATGTTGATCAGGTTAATAATGTAATCCATGGATTAATAACTGGGGGGCCTAATAAACTTCATGTTTTGTCTGATTTTGACAAAACAATAACCAAACAGCATGAAAACGGCAAAATTCATCTAAGCAGCTTTGGTAAGATCAATTTGTATTACTGAAAGTCTCTTTCGAAATAGTTACAGAATTTCTCTTTAGGAATGTTCAGCAAGTGTCCCTCGGTTTCTGAAGAACATTTAAAAACCGTTGATGTTTTGGCTAAAAAATACAGACCTATTGAAAATGATCCTACAATGCCCATTGAAGAAAAAAGTATTCTGATGGAAGAGTGGTGGTTGCTTTCAGAAAAAGCTTTAGTGTAATGAGTTTGATTTTAAGTATTACCATAATGTTTGAACATTTTGAATTTTAGGGGATTGCAAGTTAGTCCTAAGGAACTCGAGGATGTTTGTTTTGAAATTGGACCTTCTCTAAGGTGAGGAATAAGATTTGTTAAGATGTAAACTACTTACCATTTTTGTAATTTTTTAGGGAGGGCTCAAAAGAGTTGTTCGATTCTTTTAATGAAGTTCAGATTCCGGTACTGGTATTTTCAGCTGGACTAGGCGATACTGTCGTAGCTGTTCTAAAACATTGTAATGTTCTATTACCTAATGTTGAGGTTAGTCCGTTTCTTTGCAATATTTTAAAATTATGTTATCTGTAAAATTTCAATGTGACATTTACAAAAAAAATAAACTAATTCGTTTCCTCATTAATTTTGTCGAATATAACTGTCGACATTTTATATTGTTATGAAGAAAATTAATTAGAATAAGGAGGGGTAATTAGTCTCACTAAAATAAAAAATATTTTAGTTTGGGTGTACGTCAATGTTTTTTTCCTCTAGGTCATATCAAACTTTTTAAAATACAGCGATGAGGGAAAGATTATGGGTTTTAAGGACAGGCTTATTCACTGTTATAATAAAAATGAATTTGCTATAAAAGGAACTGAATTCTATAATAAAATAGTAGAAAGAAGTAATGTGATATTGTTGGGAGATTCCATCGGTGATGCTGGGATGACGGAGGGAATGGATCATTTGGAAAATGTGTTGAAAATTGGATTTCTCTATGAACGGGTAATATTTCTACACTGTGCAATATATTTTGATAAGGACTAGTACAATCTTAGATAAGATTTTTTCATAAATAATAAAATATTTGAGATTTATGCCAAATATGTTTTTTGTTAGTAGAAAATAAATAATTTTTCAGAGTGAAGAGTACCTGCCAAAGTACATGGACACTTTTGATATCGTACTAGAAGACGACCAGACAATGAACGTACCCAGGGCTATTTTAAACTTTGTGCTAAATTATTCTAAACATCGACAAGAAGAAGGTGAAAAATAATCATATGCTGATTATTCTAGCTACTATTTATTTGCTCTCTAAGAAGAAACGTAGAGATTCACTGCATGCACTACTGAAAATACTGAAAAAATTCCAAGCACTTAGTCGAAACCTGTACTTATTATGTAATTTCTTTTTACATTTTATGCCGATATTGAAACTAAATTCTAAATAAAAGGTGCAGCTTTTTATGTCCCAGTAAACGTGTAGTTTGTTTTATGCAGTGTTACATTTTAGTAGTTTTTCAGTCGATTTTATTATATTGTTTAGAAAATTAATGGGGTGAATATTTTATCTATCTATGATTTCTCAAAACGTGAATTTATTGAATCTCTATATTTTTAAGAAAAGATAAGTAATAATTTTTGAAAAGGATAAGATTACAAGATTTTTATCTAATTGGAATTAAAAATTTATTATACAGTATAAGTACATATTTATTATACAGGGTGTCTACACAAAAGTGGCCACTAGGGTGTCTCTTGTGAAAATATGTTAGTTTATCATGTTTTAAGACCCCCCTGAAAAAATCAGCTCAAGAAAAATTTTTTTAGGGGTTGCTCAAGATTTTTAATAATTTCCAAAATCGTAAAAAATTGAATTTTTTTTAAATTTTTTTTCTCGTTATTTTATCATTTTCTAGGTTGAAAAAAATCTCGATTCTGAAAATTTGGAATCAATATTTTAATATCTAAAGGCCACTCATAATTATTTTAACTTCCAAAGTAGTGTACCTAAAATGTTTTCGAACGACCTCTAAAAATAAATATCAACGGACTAATAATTTTTTTATTGAATTTGATGAACAAAGGAATAGAAATAAGTCACGAGACACTTAAAAAATTTCTCGAAGCAAAATTTACTACCGTACTGAGTCAAATATTTATAATTTTTTAAAATTTAAGTGTCTCGTGATTTATTTATATTCTTTTGTTCATCAAATTCAATAAAACAATTATTAATTCGTTGATATTTTTTTTTAGAGGTCGCTCGAAAACATTTTAGGTACCTACACTACTTTGAAAGTTAAAATAATTATGAGTGCCCTTTCGATTTCCAATTTTCAGAATCGAGATTTTATTTAACCTAGAAAATGATAAAATAATGAGAAAAAAATTAAAAAAAATCAATTTTTGACGATTTTGGAAATTTTTAAAAATGTTGAGTAACCTCTAAAAAAATTTTTTTTTAGCTGATTTTTTGAGGGGGCTCTTAAAACATGATAAACTAACATATTTTCACAAGACACGAAAAAAAATATTCGTTTTTTTTGGGCCACCCTAGTGGCAACGCTAAATAATTTTGAACGTAAAAATTTGTGAAAATTATACTTAATACACAGGGTGGTTCTAAAATAAATGTATTTTTTCAAAGGGGTAATACAGGGTGTTACAAATTAGTAGGTCAACCCGTTAACCACATATCCTTTGGAGTAAACTAATGGGATTTTTCTTATACCACTTTTCATTTTGAAGCCCCATTTTCAAAATACAGGGTGTCAAAATTAAAATTTTAAAAATAATATTTTTTGATAACTCCGGTGATTGTAGAAATATTTATTTGAAATTTAGCACATATTTTCATCTTCAGTTGGCACATTTTTTATATAAATTTGGTTTAAAATATCAAAACACGAACGGAGGGGAGGGGGTTGCAGTACCCATGAACCCCTTAATTTTTTTTTGAATGCACCTATGCTTTCCGAATATTTTCTTTTTAGATAAAGCAGCGTTTTCTATTTTTTTCACTCTTGTAAGATTTTGATTTGGAGGCTCGTTTATGAGATATTGTTACTTTTTTAGATAAAAAACATCGATTTAGTCAACATTAGACATTATTTTTTGGGGCTATATGAAAGATTTGAGTCGTTATTTATTTTAATTTACTGAATAAAATAGAAATGGAACCATCATGATCAGCGATATTTAATTTAAGTTAAATCTAAATATGTTAGATTTAGCTTGTATATGACAAAAAGTTGCAATATCTCGTACAGCAAGCCCCAAAACAAAATATGTGGTTTCAGTCTAAAGTGCTCTTTACCTCTTACAATTCATTTTTTAACTGTTGTTTAGTTAGTATTGGTACCATATAAAAGGAATTTTTCATAAAATCCCTAAAATTAAAGTCTAACGTCCACTAAATTGATGTCCCGTATCCACGAAAGTTAAAATATCTCGTAAACCGAGCCCAAAATCTTACAAGAGTGAAAAAAATGGAATAAAACGCCGCGTTATCTAAAAATCAAAAAAAATAGAGAGGTCCATATGGCTACTGCAACCCCCTCCATTCGGGCTTTGATATATGTGTTAAATTTCAAATAAATAGCTATACAATCACTGGAGTTATAAATAAAAATAATTTTCTAAATTTTAATTTTGACACTGTATTTTGAAAATGGGTCTCTGAAATGAAAATTGGGATAAAAAAAGTCCCATTATTGTAGTCCAAAGAATATATGGTTAAACTGCAAGACCTATACTAATTTGTAACACCAACAACAAATTATAGCAAAAAGTTTCATACTAATGTGGGTGTTGATGTGCCTCGTTTCCGAGATACAGGGTGTTAAAAGAATGTCTGAGGATATTTTATGCAGATTGATGGGCACTGATTTATCTATGTAAATGTGAAAATCCTCTAAGCTGACTTACAAATGTGTCAATCAGTGCTGGATTCGGATCGATTCAAATTTGATTATTTCGTTTTATACCAATTAAATAATTAAGGAAAGATATCCCTTACATTTTGTTCAAAGAATGAGTGATTTTAGATTTTAGAGTTCTGATCTTATAAATGCAATTAAGTAAATTTAAAATAAATCTAGAACTATTCGTTATACAAAAACAACTTATGAGAATTTCTTTTTAGAACTACAATTTTAAATACGTTTAAATGTGTCAAAAGTTAAAAAAATCTTGGAAATGGAAAATTTAAATTTTATAAAAGGAAATAGCCCCTAAAAACATATCAAAATTTCTACGCCAATGATTTTTTGAACTTTTAGCATATTATGTTGTACTTAAAATTTCTATAAATGTGGAATGAATAGTTTTAGAGTTTCTTTCGATTTACTTACTGTGTTGTAAGCTCTCTTCAATGTAAAAATAAAATAAATCCATAATCGCATATGCTTCAAACACACTTAAGAGATTTTTTTCTTAAAAATGACTTGTAGGTGTCAACATTTTGAAACTTCTAATTCTACTGACCTCTCATATATCTTTCGTTGGTTGACATATTTGTAAGTCAACGTAGTGTGTTTTTACCTGTACCAGTGGTCAGTCTACGCATCAAAAATCGTCAAAGATATGTCAGAAAATACTAATAATAATAACTTTGATCTAATATCAACACCCTGTATCTCGAAAATGAAGCGGACTATGACCCACATTCATTGAAATTTTTGTTTAAAATATGTTATATGTTGCTTCTGAAGGAACACACTGATTTCAGAATCACTTTGTATAATTTTACATTGAATCAAAGTAATAAATAAATTGTGCCCCATTCAATGCGCAATTTATTTTGAGTGCTGATACATTGTAATGGTATAACCAGTTGATTTTAATTAATTGCAAGAACAGTTGTAAAAAATTTTATATATCTATATTAATTTAGGATTTATTACATGTTCACGATTTCTTCAACCATGGATTTATTGAACTGATATAATTTTGAGAAAAGATAAATATTGATTGTCATTAAAAATAATAGGATAACAAGAATTTTATCTAATCTGAATTGAAAATTTATTTTTGATCTATATGGTAGAGTATTGCAATTAGTGCATATTATTTAATACACTAACTGAAAGTATAGTCACCCCAGATGCTCGTGACACATTTTAATTAAAAAGATGAATGGTAGCAACTGGTGAAAATTGAGGTAGTCATATTTTAGTAAAGACTTTATTGGACCGATTCTATTTTTTAAGTTCTATTGCAAGTGAAATTTGCGAAATGGAAATTTAAAATAGCACATATAGAACCATTTTTTATTTAATCTACTGATGGGTTTTCAAATAGGTATTATTTTCACTAATAATGATCGGTGCGACTTCAGATATGTTCAGGAAAGTCCGCCACTTATTTATAGAGCATGAAGGTAGTGACATTCATTAATTTGCATTCCTCTTTTTGTTTCTCTTTCCATTTCTAAATTAAAAAATCATCCAAATAAATAACATTTAAAAGAATACAGCAGTGTAGGCAACCAGAAGACGTTATAAAATAGGTATCATTTGCCTAACCCCCTACGTTTCCTTTAAATTTTTTAAGTGAGCAACTGTTGGGTAGGGAGATGAATCTATATTTGTTATAATTTCTTGAATGTGTCCCCATTAAAACTTTGTAATAGTCACTTTTGTGTATGCAATAATTAATAATTAAACAAAAATAAATAAAATAGCGAAGATAATTGATTTGTACCAATTATACGATTTTTTTTGTCTTATCAGGAATTAAATTCAGTGGAACAACAGAGGGAATCCCAAGGGGCCACGCCTTTCTCCTTTCCCAAGCTTTAGTCACCATTATGGCAACATACTTGATTTGGTTTTTTGTTATTTTGTCATATATAAAAGTGCTTTTTAGAAACCATTTTGTTATACTCTATATAATAAGAATAATAATAATAAATTCACATAGGTATACACTTCTGTTGTGTAAATGTACTAATTTGAACTTAGTGCACCCAAACTTCTTCCCGATTACTCTCTGTGGTTAAATTTAAACTATTTTAGTAATTTTATTCTCATTACAGGAATACATCTAAATAATTTTGATTAAAATTATACTTCTTTTTTTGACTGTCGAATATTTATATACCCCGTATATAAATAACAATTGTAAGACTAATAGATTCACAAATGGTGACCAAAAATGAAACCTCGTATTGTTTGGTGAATTTTAAGGGGAGTCTTTCCTATAAAGTTTTTATCTATAATTTAAAAACTAGGAAGTCAAATAATTTGAAATTGGGCATGCATGTATTTATGAAAACATTGTCCAAAATGTGAGGCCTTTTCCTAAAATTTATATGCGCCATTGGCGGAGATACGAGGTATCGGTGGCATATTTTTCTAAATAAAATAGTACGCCACTGCTTTACGGTAACAACCACGATATTTTCGGATTCATCTTTCAATTTTCTACAAATCATTTGGTTATTTATTCGAATAAAGAAATTAATAACACTAGTCATCATTTTAATGATTTTATTTGAGTAAATGCTAAAAAATACATCATGGTTGTTACCGTAAAGCAGTGACGTACTATTTTATTTAGAAAAATGTACCACCGGAACCCTGTATCTACGCCACTGGAGCATGTAAATTTTATGAAAAGCCCTCAAACTTTGGATAATGTTTACATAAATACCTGTGTCCAATTCCAAATTATTTCACTTACTAGTTTTTAAATTATTTAAAACAATTTAAAATGTTTTTTGAAGTTTAACACCCTGTATCTTTTTAACGTAGCGTCCTAGATAAATACGTAATAGGAAAGACCCCTTAATATTCACCAAAGTATACGAGGTTTCATTTTTGGTCACCATTTGTGAATCACCCTGTATATATTAGTCTTACATGGACAAATCGTATCATCGTAAAGCTGGTTGCATATTGCTTCCCAGTAAATCTACAATTCTATATAAGATTAATTCCATTGACTTATACCATCCTCTATCATATACAGGTTGTTAGATTTAACGGTGGATTCGAGAGTATGTGGTAGTACTTTTGGAAATAAATAGGGTTTTTCATGTAAACATTTTTCCAAAAATTTAAATGAGAAATTAACTTGATCTTTGTTACGAAATATATAAACAAAAATTAATTAATGCATATTAGAGCAATTTATCCAGATGTATACTAAATTTCTAAAATAAGTGTTCAAACTTTGAGGACATGTCCCTCCTGTAAAATTAAGGATTCCAAAAAAAATTAAAGTATTTCTTGAGATCTTGAAAGCTAATAAAGATATTTAAGTAAAACTTAGTATGACTTATGATTAGTCTGCCGCTATACAAGGGTGTCCGTAAATTTCACCGACAACGTTTGACTACATATTCACGACGATAAATAAATACGATCTACGAAAAAAGTTAAATAAAAACTTTTTGGTTTTTGAGTTACAGGCCTTCAAAGTTATCAAAAGTAAAACTAATTAATTAATAACTTTATAACCCTTTTACCGATCGCGTTAAAATATGCCACATTTATTTGGACTATTATGACGTATTATTTCTGAAAACTTTAGTCAAACGGGCAGCAACATTGAAAAGGTCGTTTTATTTAAAAAAAAATATTGCCTCTTGCGAAAATCGCCTACAGAAAGCCATTCTTGAGAAAAATGGCATTATTTGCAGGTCTGTATGTTTCGATTTACGGAGCAGTGTCACGGATTTAAAACTTTGAGTTCAGTAGTCGATGAAAACAAGATAAATAAATAAACAGTTTGGTGACACTAGTAGGTATGTTTTATTCTTTAACTAAATTCTATCGTATTTCCGTAAGTCCATTCTTTCTAACCATAATGATGTTGCTAAATAAAAAGATATACCTATGTCAGGTATTTCTGCTAACGTAATTGTTTATTGATCATTGCAGATATAATTCAGTGTTTGTCGGGACATTAGTCCGCAGAATATAGTTATTTCCCGCAGTATCATCAGCCAAATACAAAAATGGTATGTAGAAAATAATTACTAATGGTAGTTCCCCTCTTACAATCATTCAATTATTTTAAACCTAATATAGGTAGTGAGAAGGATTGCCTGAAATTGTTTGTTTAACATTAAAAGGAGTGAGTCCGTCCCTGTGCAACGAATTAACAGTAATAGAGCATAGCAGTTGCAGTCTTTATGGAATGATATAATTTTATACAAATTAAGAAAAACTGTTTAAGTCTCGACGTTAACATTAAATCACGGCTAACTAACAAGCGGTGCTGGAGAGGGGATAAGTCGGCGATTTCAATTTCAAAGTCGCGACTTTGCTATCGCATTAACTTGCTGCCGTCTGAACAGCAAAAGTTAAATTCTGCGACCGAAACGGGTACAGTTCGTCAAAAATTCAGCAACCCCGTGAAATGAACGAAATCTCACCGCTCGCCGTGGATCTTACCAGGATGGACTTGATCGAAATCAACAATAATTTGGCCTTCAGGAAGAAGAGGAAGTCCTCGCAAGTGTCTATTTCGAGTGTTAGTAGTTGCCAGTCGGACTCTAGTGAGGAGTATCATGTCTTGTTGGAAAGGGAAACCTCCCTACAGGACGTCATTGACAAAACCGAGGATAAGAAAATTGTAAGTCATTGTATATTAAATAATATCCCTTTTTTGTTTTATACCATCCTTCAACCCTTAACACTGAAAATCGAGAAGTAAACGAGTAAAATATTACAGTCAAGTACATAAATTATTTGCTCAAAAATACATACACAAAAAATAACGTTAAATACTGTTTAGAACCCCGGAAACTATTTACATATTTATCAGTGATAAATTAAATATGCAGACTTGTGCAAATAATGAAATAAAAATAAGGAAATTCGAACCCATAAATCTACAAAACAACTGGTTCATATTATTATAAAATATATCCATTATCCAAAATCTGAGGTTTTTTCTAAAAATTTATATGCTTCAGTGGCGGGGATACGGAGTACCGGTGTCATATTTTTCTAAATAAAATAGTACGCTACAGCTTTGCGGTAACAATCATGATATTTTATTCGTGTTTCAATTTTCTACAAATTATTACTCTCTTATGTTTTTTTGAAAAAAGCCTGATTTTCGAGTAAAACGAACTGAAAACTACTACTTAAATACTTCTACCTGTACCGAATTTCAAATCAATTTCACTTAGTAATTTTTAAATAATTTAAAAAAATTAAAAATATTTTTTTAAGTTTAATACCCTGTATCTTTTTAACGAAGCGTTCCAGATAAAAACTTTATACGAAAGACCCCTTAAAATTCGAGGAATACGAGGCTTCATTTTTGGTCACCATTTGTGAATCACCCTGTATAGATAGATGTATAGATGTATAAATGTTAAATAGATGTATGATGTTAGATAGAATTTATAGATAGATGTAAAGATGGTACAAATGTGTAATGTATACCTAATGTATTTATAAAAGAAAATTTAGATTCCTATGTCACAGTAGGCATGATTCAAATTTTAAAAAAAAAGGTAGCAGAAGCACAAAATGTGCAAAAGGTTGAAAATAAAATTATTAATTACCCGTCAATACTCTCATAATTACAGTGGAAAATTGAATTCCAATTTTCTCTGAAACGAAATATTTTAGCAAATGCAACAAATATAACAATTTTTTACAACAAATAAACTGACGATTCATAAAACACCTAAATCTCAAGTAACAAAAATTATGACCAGTAAAAAAATGTTCCAGGTTTTCTTAGCGACCTCTGTATTTTAAACCATACACCAAATTTCACTGAAAGATCTTAAAAAACCGATTATCCAACAATATGAATTAGAAGAAATTATTTGAAGACTCGTAATTTTTTTAGGAAACATTTAAATATTGTTTGTTTTGACAAGAAGAAGCTTTAGTTACATTTTTCACACCGTGTATAATTTATTGCTAACCTTAACTAACGGCGGTTTATTTTTGCTATAGAGATATATAACATTATTTTTCTGTCTCTATTTTAAAAATAGGTATTCTCTGGATGAGTTTTTAAGGATAATGTCAAAGGGACAACTGTTGAAAAATCGCTAAATTATTATTAAACATAGGTATTTGTTAATTTAATCTAAGGGACACATATGTCCTTTTATATTTAATTTCCTTAAGAATAAGTATTAAGTTATTTTCAAAATAATGTTTTGGTAACTGGTTGCTGTGGACGCTCCTAGCTGTACATAAAAATTAATGTTTTAAGTTAAAATATTACATTAATAAATTTTAATCTTTATATGTTCTAGAAGAAGTGTTCACTTTGTTCTAAAATTAACAAAATAAGTTTTGTGTAGAATTTATCTTATTATTTAAAGAACCGTTGCAGTTTAATAACATTACCATCAAAATATCAAGAATATAAGTATAAATAATTTATAAATACATAATTATGTTTACTATATTGCGAATTTAATTGAATAAATTACAAACTTAGTTTAAAAATTACAGGAAATTGTATGTTTATAAAATAGTTCTAAGAAGACGAGCATATATTTCAATAAAATAATGAATTATAACTGAGCCTGAAGTAATTTGTGACCTTTTTGAAATACTATACTATGGAAAACATTTTCAGGGTCAAGTTTTGGATTTTTTTAAAATTAATTATTGTATATTTTTAATATTAGGGTTTCGAAAATGTAATTAAAAATATTTGTCTACTTTTTTGGAAGTTCTCACCGCAAAACTTGCCTTTTGATTACATAGATGTTTGGAGTCCATATGTTTGCTCTAATTTTATCTATACAGGGTCGGAAAGTCCCCATGGTTCATCGGCCGTTAGGTGAGAGCGATAAAGAGTCATAGAAATCCGTGCGATAGAGAAAGATGGCTATAATGAAAGCGTCTAATAATGGGCGGTCTAATAATAATTAGACGCCTTCATTATAGCCATCTTTCTCTATCGCACGGATTTCTATGGCTTTCTTTATCGCTCTCACGTAACGGCCGATGAACCATGGGGACTTTCCAACCCTGTATCTGCTGGAAAGTATTTTGGATTTGTAAGTTATCTTATTACAGACCTTATTAACATGTTCTGTTTACAAAATGTTTATTTCTTCTTTGATTTTGAAAAATTGTAAAAAACAATAATCTAATAGTTTACTAATTCATGACAGATTTTTCCATCTATTAAATTTCATATGTACCTATATGAAACTGATTGAATCTATGTCCGGTACAAAATTTATAGAAATGGCGAAGGTATTACTTTTAACGTATAGCCTTCGATGTTCGGTGATGTCCAGAACAAGAAGATAATAGCATAATAGACATTGTTTCGGGAAATCCTATTAACATTTTTGATGTGTCACTTCGAACAAAGTTTATAATATTATTATTCTTTAATGAAACTGCTTATTCTCCCGGTTATTCTCAATATTATCTAATTTAATTTTACATTTTGTTGATTATGCTATAAATTTGTTCTCTAAGCAAATTGTAAGTAATAGAAGGACATATTTTCAATTTATCTAAGATCGGGATAAAAATATTTTTCCTTTTCTTAAGCATACCAGAAGCAATTTAAAACAATATGTAACTATTTTTTATAATAAGGAGAAAAACTTGTTTCTAAAAATATGTTGGTAAATATATTAATCGTACTTTATTTAGTTAGGTTAGGTTAGGTTAGATATGCAGTGCATTTGTTTATAGACTATAAATATTCTACCAAACACTAATAATTTCATATGGCAGCAAAGTTTATCTTAAATTTATATTCAATGTTTAGGTAGTACTAAATAGAAGAGTTTTTGTAACAACATATATTATTTTAGTAAATTTACATCGTGAAAGACGCCTCCAAAATTAATTTTGTTTATTTAGAACCCTTCAATTTTATTGAACTTGTATAACATCAATAAGTTCTGCAGTATATTCTCTATCAAAACTAAAAAAAAGCTGAACTACCTTTGCCATGAAGGTACACATCATTTGTTAAAAAAAGATTGCAAGACACCAACCAGTATTTCAATGATTTAATTCCAATGCTAACAGCTATCTTAGCTATCTTTCGATCATCTCATCTGAAATTCATGTAATATGTAAAATAATAATTATTTTGCCGGCCCTGAGATTGCTGACATTTATATTTGGTGGATAAACTTGACATTCGGAAAAATTAATCTCTGTCGACACATACACGATATTAGCAAAGGTGACGTACTTATGAAAAAACAAAATCAACAGATACGTATCAGTTTCATTATCACATTGGCCATTTCTTTATGTGTCAAGCAAAGGTTATGGAGTAGTTTGTATGGTAACAGCATCAATGGCATGCATATCACCGTTGATATTAATAAAAAAATAAAGTATTCAAAACAGAAAAAATATTGGCGTCAGCTTGTGTATGGTTATTGTGATTACATATAAAATTGTGAATGCAAAAAACAAATAAACATATTGCATTAAATCAAACAGAAATAAAATGGTCTTACTATAGTTACTTACCAAGTTTGATGTTTCCAAAATGTTACTACCGCATTCGATAAAATGGATGCTATTATATAATAGACGTTTGGAACAACAATTGAAATAATAAGTACAAAGGCAGCAACAACTAGTGTTTAATTTTTTACAAGACCTAAAACATATGGAAAAGCTCAACAGAGACAAGAAAAAGATTAAAAATAAACATTTATTGTATCGTTTACTGTATCGATGCTTAAAACAAGCATTTAATTATCGATATGTAGATACAGGCGGGCCCGTTTTATGGACACCTAGATCGCCTGACCTAAACCCATGAAACTCTTCTGTGGTATCAACCAAAATAAGTCATTCGTTCAACGCTTACTAGAAAAGAATTTTGAAGAGAATAACACAGATTAGCAACAAGTCTGGACTACTATTTTATGGAAAAACATTTGTATAATAAAAAAGTATACGAGGGGGTGATTTTGCACACTTGTAGAAGTGATATATATTTCATGTAAATGTTTCTTTCATTTTTTGCATATCTTTCTTAAGATATAATCAACAATTTCAAAGATTTTGGAAACGTTAAATAAACTAAATAGGTACGTTTAAAAAAATGTTTCTAGTTGTTGCTGCTGTTTCAAAACCGATTTATCTCGAGAACTGTTCAATTTATCGAATTCAACGAAATGTAAATTTTTTAAAGAAAAATCTTACCAAAACTGTCAAAATTTTGAAAAAATTTCTAGACATATTTCATGTACAATGTCCTACACCTATCTTCAACTGTTTCGGAAATATTAAGTGTTTTCAGATTTATTGCAAAAATTAACATTAAAAAAGAAAATTATTTGATTACAGAAATTTGCTACAATACACTCAAAATCTAATAAGTAATACTGTTTATTTAGTATTTATAAAGTAAAAAAGCAAAAAAAACATTAATGTCGATGTAGGAGATGTTCAATATGCTCCCCGCGAACGTCTCGGCAACATCCTAATCTTAAATAGAAATTTATTCTAACGTTGCTCAACATCTCAGGCGTGACCTTAAGTCAGCGAAGTCGAGGAGTTTGGTTTTGTATACAATATTATTACATATCCCCATAAGAAGTCTAATGGTGGCAGATAAGGAGATCGTGCTGACCATTCCATCGATTCTCGTTTCTCTATCCATCGATGCCGGACACTGATTTGGTAATGGGGCGGTACTCCATCTTGCTGAAACCATATCATAGACTTGTGGGTTTGCTAGATCAGGATATAAGTTTGTCAAAATTGGCACGACATTATTTTGGAGCAGTGCTAAATAATAATTATCGCCATTCAAATTGCCACCAATGAAAAAGGGACCTATGATATGATCTCCAACAATTCTTGCCCAAACATTAACCTTTTCAGGGTATTGCGTATGTTCTTCTGTAATCCAGTGAGGATTTTCTCTAGACCAATAGCGACAATTTTGAGTATTAGCATGACCGTGAAGTGTAAAGGTGCAGGTTCTAATTTGATATTATATTGTTATCTAACATTGCTATCATTTGTTTACAAAAATACGTTCTCCTATCAAAATCGTTTTCCAGAGCTCTTGAGTTGGTTTCATTTTATATGGATGCATTTTATTTTCTTTTAATATTCGAATAATCGATGAACGGCTAACATCGAAGATTAGGACTGCTTTTCGACTAGAAGTATGTGGGTTTTGCTCAAACTCAAGCATAATATCCAATTTGGTATCATCACTTATTGCATTGGCAGCTGCTTTTTTTATCTGCCTTACATATCCAAGCTGGCGAAACTGCTTTTCTATTTTACTAATTGTCCCTTGGGATATAGGCGGCAAATTTGGAAATCTTTCATGAAGTAAACGAGCAATTTCCATTTGTGTCCGTGTGTTATATCCATAACCAATCATCTGTAGAATTGTTACTTTGTGCATTTCTGTTAAATGAACCTTTTTTCTGATATGCAGTTAACGAAATTCCAACGACTATAACACTGACAACTACTGTTATGCAGGCAGACAACACCTTGCTAAAGCCAGGGGTTTTAAACAAAAGTAAATAGAACTATTTATAGTTTTTTTATTTCATATCAGTAAAAAGGAACGCTGAAATAGTTTTTGCTTACTTTCTCATTATCAAGAGCTAAATGGGAAATAAGTATTGTGTGTTGTAGCGAATTTATGTAATCCAATAATTTTCTTTTTTTAATGTTAATTTTTGCGATAAATCTAAAAACACTTAATTTCCGAAACAGTTGGAGATAGGACATTGTAAATGAAATTTGTCTAGAATTGTCCGAAGGATCGAAAAATTGAATAATATACAGGATGTTGCATTTAAGTAAGAAAATTGATATTGACCACTGTTACATGAGACACCTTGTATAAAAGGTTTTTGTTGAAAAAAATGTGCAACTAAAGGTTATCAATCGACGTCCACATTTATTTATTATTGAATTTATTCCATTTGGCTGATACACACTGTATACATATTTCAAAACATTTATAGTAAAAGTTATAAACCGTTGTTCACAAAATCCTATATGTATTACGAAAATAAAATGTATGTGTATACCACTCTCTTAGCCTTTTTCTTAGGCTGATTGGTATCTTAATTACAAAATACCATAATAAAAATTAATAAATGGAAAGCTATATTGTTTATACTGATTACTGGTGATTACTGGTAATTATTCAGCAGAACCAAAGTCGCAGTTGTCTCTCTGCACCGCTTAAATTATACCTAATTATAATTTAATAGTCATTCATGTAGCATTCTCCTTGAACTATTAGAGATCATTTATGATTCAGATTTATGTACGACAGTTTATTTTCTGGCTAGGAATATTTTTTCTGTCATGTATGCACATGTGTACACATGTTGAGGAAGAAAGTTACTTAGAATGCAGAATATTTTTCGTATAATTACGAGAATATAAGCTTTTAGAATGCGTTAATATTACGGTACGTATTAATACAATTTGTTAATGTACAGAAAAATTAAAGATTTTTTTAAACAAATAATAACGAAATCGATTACACCGGCACAAACGCTAATAAAAAATCTGATTATTTTGGGTGGCCATGTGTCTCACGCAATCGTTTGTTTAAACTAAGCCAAATCATGGATAATCGGCCATTAGTTTTTCAACACCTAGTAACAGCTTTACATTGGACGGTAAATCCTTCCGAAATAAATCGTTTAAGTGGTTATCGATACTAGGTAATAAATCAATTCACCGAATATATGTTAGGATTGTCACTTTCATCCGTTCTCTTGATCAATCAAAAATGAAGGACGTATCACCTGAATATCAATCTTGTATTTTGTGTAGATACCTTTAATGTCGATAAAAGGCATGTTTACATCATTTGTAGTTTGACAAATTTTGAAATTTCTAGGGTGCTATAACGATACGACATACCTTAGAGATTGAGAAGCAAATGAACCCCAAAAGATTCCAGAGGGCTCTATGATTTTTTATAAAATATAAATTTTATAGCCTCGGGGTAGCCGACGGATGGGGCCCACCTACGAAGGCTGTCCAGGCCTATACGAGATGAGGCAGGATAAAGAGAGATAATCCCCCTCGATCCCAAATCATTGAGGCGAATTTCTAACCATGGAATAATGGCGCGCGCGGTTGTTAGCCGTAGTTTATAATCAATTAGGCATCTCATTTCTCAAACCATCATTTAATTTATTGTTGCTTAGACATTCCAATTAATGACTGTTCTCAATCACACAGTCGTAATATGAAAAATATACGGGGTGTATTTAAATGAAGGAGCACAAATGATACCAGAGATTCCTTAAGCGAAAATAAGTTGATTTCAAAGACCCGTTGGTTGATTTAATCTAACATACCTATTTCCCAAGTCGCATAATAAAAAAGATACAGGGTGTCAAAGTGAAAAATAAAAAATGGTTTTTCCTTAATAATTTCTAAAGTTTTAGTCAGACACGTTTCAAATTTTCTAGCGAGCGATATTTATTGAAAATGGCTAAAGTTAACCGTTGGGGTGATATTTTTTAATTTTATAAATTAGTATGTATTTCAGATGTAATACGTCCAAAACAGACATTTTTGTAAATAAATTCATTGCTTCACAGCATTTATAGTTGAATATCCGTGTTTTAAAATTACATATATGTCTAAAAGGAATCGACTTGAATAACATTTACGTTGATATGTTGCAAGTACTTCATGAATGTCACAAGAACTCTGCTGTTGCCTTATGACTTTATCATGCCAGACATCCCAATCGCCATGTTCCTAGTAGAAAATCTTTTGCGGCAATAGAAAGAAGACTTACAATTAGAGGAAACGGACAATTTCAACCTCGCCATAAAGGCACTGGAAGAAGACGTCTAATTCGCAATGTAGATCTTGAAGAAGTTGTCCTTGACATTTTAGATCACAAACCTGAGACCAGTACAACGAAATTATCGGCACAGTACAATGTTTCTCATACCACAATTTGGAATATTGCTTAAGATCATCTTTTATACCCCTACCACCAATAACCTGTGCAAGAATTGACTGCTGCGGATTTACCTAACAGGATAGATCTTTGTCAATGGTATATGAATATTTCAAAAGAAAATATAAATATTTTATCCAACATTTTGTTTGTTGATGAAACATCATTTCAAAGACATGGTTTAGTAAACCATCACAATATTCATTCATGGTCCGATCAAAACCCACACCAAGTTTATAAATCGAGATTTCAGCATAGTTTTTGTTTAAATGTATGGGCAGGAATTGTAGGAGATTATCTTATTAGTCCGTTTATTCTTCCTCAACATATCGGTGCAGTGTAATATCTGAAATTTTTAAATGAGCAACTTCTAATTTTGCTTGAAGAGGTGCCACTGGCTGTCCGTGAAAACATGTGGTACGCGCACGACGGAGCTCCTGCCTATAGTACATTATAGTACGATCGTATACGATGCAAAGTAGAGCAAAAAATTGTCGGTCTTTTATCAAACGAAAATCGTGTCATCATTTTTAGGAGGCGTAAGATGAACCGTTTCAAATTTAAAATGAAATTGAATGTAAAATCTGAAATACCGCCGCATACGCACTGTGTTCTGGTACTAGCTGTAGTCGGCCAGGTGCATCGAGTGTACGAAGTGGTCGGTTATACGTCAAATACTAACCTGGCGAGCTTGATCGTAGAGCAGGGAACAATAAACAGTGGCGCGTACAGAGGTGAAATGTAGTACATATGTGGAATTTAAATAAC
>NW_019416486.1:3506785-3509408 GCF_000390285.2 Anoplophora glabripennis
TGTAGGCATGTCCTGCCGCCCAATGTGCGAAGGAGATGCCTTTGTTTTTCATTTTGTCCTTCATAAATATATAACTGTTAATCCATAATGCATAAAGAAATTATTCAATTTCCAAAACCCCCTATAAAATGTGTTGCACTGATTCCCTTGACAGGCAATGATTTATTACTTTGCATCGAATACGATCGCACTATAGCTGTTAGGCAATGGTTAAATAAAATTTTCCTGGGAGATGGATAGGTCGAGGGAATCATCCCACCCATCAAATGAACTGCGCGATCACCGGACCTCACACCCATGGACTATTTTTTATGGGATCACCTAGAAAATATTGTTTATTCCAACCCTATTGATAGTGTAGAAATGCTTCGTCGAATTTTTGTAGGAGCTGAGGAAGTAAAGAACGACAGAAACATTTTTGCAAGGGTGCATCGCAATTTTAATCGTAGAATTAGACTATGTTTACAATAAAACTACTTCGAAAACATCCTTTAAGATACCTTTTATTTTTTAATTGTTAGTTAATAGTAATAATAATAAATATATTTATTTAATACTGAAAAAAATAAAATTAACAATTAGGCATTGTGGTTGTCGCTGTTCAGCTACGCTGCTCATCCACGTAACCAACCAAGAACAAATAAGAACAAATGTAGTGTCCATATAAACCATATAGGCGAGTACATAAATATAACACTACCATACATAGTGCATAAAGAACAAACAAAAAATGGAATTAATATAATAGAACGTAATATGACAAATACACATTATAAATTAAGAAGTAATAGAACGAGATGAAAATAAGAGGGTTTTGATCTGTTTTTTGAAAGAAAATACGGAGGACGCATTTTTTATGTAAGTAGGCAAGGAGGAATTATTCTCATGGATTGTCTACAGGGTGGCCAAATGAAAACGAAACAGAGCTATTTTCAGGAACTGCGTCAAGATTGTAGAAAAACGCTCAGGCTCGTCGATTTTATATTAAAGGGGGACATTCTTTGCTGGTATTTTTAACTCCGCCACTTTCACCCCCAAGCAAGGGTAAGCATCACCCCAAAATATTTAAATGGCATTGGGGGCTGAGTAATATTTCTGTTGAAAGTTCTTACAATTCTCTTTACAACAGACTTTAAATTTTATAATTCCGCCCAATACTTTGAAAAAAATTTACATTTTAAAATTTAAATTGTGTTTAGTTGCTTACTTACTACTTAGTTGATTAAATGTTCAAACTGATGACCGCCCGCTTCTATACAAGAATAAAAATTTTGTTCGAAATGTTCGCGCACATTCCGAAGCACTTCCGGAGTGATTCGACGGCATTTGTCGACGATTCTTTGACGCAAATCTTCCAGCGACGCTGGCAGTGTTTTATAGATTTTACTTTTTAGGTATCCCCACAAAAAGAAACCAAGGGACGATAAATCCGGTGACCGTGGAGGACACTCAATGCTGCCTCTTCTCTCAATCCTATTCCGTAGAAAACGTTGGTCCAAATACTGACGGAGAATTAACGCATAATGCGGAGGAGCACCGTCCTGTTGAAAAATCAAATGATCTTCATCATACTCTGGAACATTTTCAATTATATCAGTCAAGGTAGGGTTAATAGCGTCTTCCAGTAATTGCAAATACATTTGGCCAGTCAAATTACCAGGTGGAAAAAAAGGACCCACTAGCCGGTTTCCGAAAATTCCAACACATACATTTAATTTTTCCGGTTGCTGTGTATGCACCTCGTGAAAAACTCTTGGGTTTGAATCGGACCAATAGCGGCAATTGTGCTGATTTACCGTCCCGTTCAAGAAAAAACTGCATCAGAAAAATTGATGTTAAAAAGGAACTGTGGATCGTTCCCTGTTCGCTCACTCATTATTTCGCAAAATTGCAAACGGCGGTCATAATCATTCTCATGAAGTCTCTGGAATAAATATATTTTGTATGGATGGAATTTATTCTTCTTCAAAATGGTTTGTATGCTAGTTAGATTGATCCAAGACACAGATGCCAACTGTCTCGTACTTAATGTAGGATCAAGATGAACTTGTCCCAAAACTTCAACTTCATTAACTATGGCTATGTTCCCTGTCTCTTGAATTTTTTTTACTAACTTCAGAACATACTTCCTCCTGACATGTCGATCTTCATGTTGTTCATTAAATAGCTGAGCTATTCTATTCGCACATTTATTGTTCATAAAATAAAGCGAAATGATATCTACCCTTTCCGCAATGGAATAAATCATAATGTTTAATTTTCAAAAACACAATTAAATAAACTACCAACCAACGCTTTTTTTACGTTCATTGTGTGTGTATAGCATTCATTTCTGTTTTTTACAATTCTGTATTTTTACGAATGTGTTAACAAATCGCCAAAAACCAATGTAACGCAAGAAATACTAAATTTATACCATTGGCGTACTTAACTCGAATGACTGACATTTTTACCGTTACTAATTGTTTGTACATAAGTTTCAACTTTAAAATCAAAATTCTTAATAAGTATTGGGCGGAATTATAAAATTTAAAGTCTGCTGTAAAGAGAACTGTAAGAGCTTTCAAAAGAAATATTACTCAACCCCCAATGCCATTTAAATATTTTGGGGTGATGCTTACCC